>NC_143165.1:10058942-10361972 GCF_047325235.1 Durio zibethinus
CCTTCAACTATTTCATATTGATCTTTTTGGCCCTACTAAAACAATGAGTCTTGGTGAAAATTAATATGGGTTTGTTATTGTTAATGATTTTACTAAATTCACATGGGTTTTTTTTTTTTTTTTTTGCATTCAAAGAATAAGGCTTTGGAAAAATTCATCACTTTTAGCAAACAAATACAAAATGAAAAAAAGGCCATTCAATTACTAGTATTAGAAATGATCATGGAAAGGAATTTAAAAATCTTGACTTTAATGTATTTTGTAGTGAAAATGGTATTAGCCTTAACTTTTTTGCTCTTAGAACTTCTCAACAAAATGGGGTAGTGAAAAGGAGAAATAAAACTTTAGAAGAAATGGCTAGAACCATGCTTTGTGAAAATAATTTACCTAGATATTTTTGGGAAGAAGCTATAAATACTTCTTGTTATATTATAAATAGAGCTATCATTAAGCCAATTTTAAAGAAAACTCCCTATGAGCTTTTTAAAGGAAAAAGGCCTAACATAGGCTATTTTCATCTTTTTGGTTGTAAATGCTTTATTTTGAATAATGAAAAAGATGATTTTAGTAAATTTAATGCAAAAAGTGATGAAGGGATTTTCCTAGGATATTCTTTGAATTCAAAAGCTTATAGAGTTTTTAATAAATGAACATTAGTGGTTGAAGAATCTATACATGTTATTTTTAATGAGTCTAACCCACTTTCAAGAAAGGTGCTTCTTGATGATGATGATGTAGGCATACTTTAAGAAAAGATCAATGATGCATCTCATGACATTGAAGAGAATAATCAAAAGAAAGATGATGAGTTTTTAGAAGAGCCACAATACATAAAGAGAGAGCCAAATCATCCTAGAGAAATGAGGTATGTCAAAGATAATAAAATCATTGGTGATCCAACTCAAAGGGTAAGAACTAGATCCTCTTATAATGTATGCAATTATGTTGCTTTCCTATCTCATTTTGAACCCAAAAATATAGATGAAGCCTTAGAAGATGATTATTGGATATTGGCCATGTAAGAAGAATTGAACTAATTTGAAAGAAGCCAAGTATGAAATCTTGTTCCTAGGCCTAGTTATCATCCTACCATAGGCACAAAATGGGTTTCTAGGAATAAAATAGATGAACATGGGAATGTTATTAGAAACAAAGCTAGATTAGTAGCTCAAGGGTATAGTCAAGAAGAGAGAATTGATTATGATGAAACCTATGCCCTGGTTGCAAGGTTAGAGGCCATAAGAATCTTGCTTGCATTTGCATGTTTTAAAAATTTTAAGTTTTTTCAAATGGATGTCAAGAGTGCATTTCTTAATGATTTTATAAATAAAGAAATGTATGTAGAGCAACCTCCCGATTTTGAAATTTCAAAATTTCTAAATCATGTGTGTAAATTGACAAAAGCATTATATAGTTTAAAACAAGCTCCTAGAGCTTGGTATGAAAGATTATCAAATTTTTTGATAAAAAATGATTTTAATAGAGGAAAGGTTGATACTATACTTTTTATTAAAACAAAAAGAAAAAACATTCTTATAGTGTAAATTTATGTTGATGATATTATATTTGATGCTACTAATGAAACTCTTTGCCAAGAATTTGCTAAGATTATGCAAGGTGAATTTGAAATGAGCATGATGAAAGAATTCACATTCTTCTTGGGACTACAACTAAAGCAAACAAAAGATGACACCTTCATCAATCAAGTCAAATACATCAAAAATTTGCTTATAAGATTTGGATTGAAAGAATCAAAGCCTTGCTTAACACCAATGAGTACTTCAATAAAACTTGACAAGATGAAAGAGGTAAATGTGTTGACTCTAAACTATATAGGTCTATGATTGGTTCATTGCTATATCTCATTGTAAGTAAACCTGATATTATGTTTAGTGTATGTTTATTTGCTAGATTTTAATCTTCACCTAGAGAATCACATTTATCTACTGTCAAAAAAATTTTTAGGTACTTTAAGGACACCCCTAATTTAAGATTATGGTATCCAAAAGGTTCATCTTTTGCTTTACATACCTATTTTGATGCTGATTTTGATGGGTGTAAAATTGATAGAAAAAGTACTTATGGTACTTATCAATTGTTTAGAAATATGCTCATATCATGATTTTTTAAAAAATAAAATAGTATTACTCAATCTACAATCGAAGCTGAATTTGTGGCAGTCGAAAGTTGTTATGCTTAAGTTTTATGGATTAAGCAACAATGAAAGGATTTTAGAATAACCATGGATCATATTTTCATTAAATGTGACAATACTAGTGCCATCAATCTCATCAAAAATCTAATTCAACACTTTAGAACGAAATATATTGAAATTAAGCATCATTTTATTAGAGATCATGTTCAAAAGGGTGATATTGTGCTTGAATATATGGATACCTTGCATCAACTAGCTGATATCTTCACAAAACCTCTTGATAAGGATAGATTTTATGCAATTAAAGGTGAACTTGGCATGATGAATATTCCTTGAAGTGAATTTTTTAATGTTATGATGAATAGTATACTCTTGATTAATCTAATGTGTGTTTATCTAAATTTTTCTGTAATTTATATATGATTGTATGCTTGAATGATCATAATGCATGTTTTTCAAATCTTTTTATTAAAAAAAAAAATTACTATAACTCAAATCGATCGATCCCCTATTGGAATGGATCGATTGGTTCTTCACCCAGTAGCCAAATTAAAGGGAAAGCATAGGGAATTGATCGATTCCCTTGGTAAAAAATTGATCGAATGAGTAGGCAGTAGCCAATTTTTATTTAACTCATGAACCGATCGATCCCTTTTAGGATAAGATTGATCGAATATTCAACCAGTAGCTATAAGAAGTATGAAATGAGCAAAACCAATCAATCTCTTTCAAAATAGATTGATTGGTTCCATGTAAAGACCCATAACCGATCGATCCCTACTTCAACTGATCGATCAAGTCATGCTTTTTGGATGTAATAAAGTCGGGTCTCCCTCTATTTGATCGATCATTTCCATTTCCCTCTTGGTTCATCTTTCTCCCAAACTCATCATCTCCAAACCCTAAACATTTTCACTCTAAAATTGATCCTTCTTACCAACATCTTTTACAAATTTCTTCACTTTTAGTTGATTTCTATTTAAAATTCCTTCATAAAACCTATTATTTCACCTCAACATAGCCTCAAAAATCAAAGTGATTACCGATAAAAGGAACCCCCTAAATGAGGCTTCAAGCTTAATGATGAAGCCCTCTTTTGATCATAACTTCAACAACCCAGATGCCAAAGACCGGTATGAAATGCATTTTATGCATCGGGAAGTAAAGCCTAGCAAGGTAATTTCCCTAACTTTCTTTGATCAATAACTTTCCCCTATCTGTATGCTTTTACAGAATTTGGTTGGCTATATTATTTGTGCATGAAAGGGATATTATTTAAGAATTTAGTAAGAGTTTTTTATAGTAATGCTAGCTATGTCCAGATTGAAGAAATAAATAGGTATTACCTTGATAGATTTCAAACTTATGTGATAGAGAGAGAAATACTAGTCATAAAAGAAGTGCTAGCTGAAGCCTTTAAATTAGATGATGAAGGGGAACCAAATATTAGGTGTGACACGGTACAACTTGCTTAAAAAATCTTTAGCGATCATAATCTATAAGTTACTCCCACTCAAACCTCTAAGTTATCCATGCATGATAGATTGCTACACCTTATTGTTAACCATGTTCTAGCACCTTTTAGGATACAATACTCTATCATTAAGAAGCAAGATTATTAGTGAATGTATAAGATCAAGAATAGATAGAAACCAAACTTGGTGTACTTTATTTTTCATGATATGATGAAGGTTGTTCAGAATAAAGATTATACTTTGATATATAGGTATGTAATAAGTAACCTTTTGAGGCACTTGGAGGTGAATACCAGAGGAGATAAGCAGATGACATTCAATGACTCATTTAATGTTTTAGGAGCTCTTACACTGTATAGCATGGGTTATGTTCAGAATACAGTTGGACAATGAGTTAAAAAGGGTGATGTTAGAGCTACACAAGAGAAAGAGAAAGAGCAAGAACCTTTGGATATGCTTACATCACAAGATGAACCCCTTAACTCACTATTCAACATTTAAGGAGCCTTAGAGATGCTTTTACTTCAGATGAACAACTTGCATTCCATGGTTGGCAGTATGAACACTAGATTGAAGTCCATGTCGCCACCTTCACGCTGACATTGAGTAAATATGCTCTATCCCTCCACACATGGGACAGTCTTTTTCTCACTCTTCTCATCCTCATTAGTCTTCTCACTCACCACTTCCACCTCAATGAACTATACTAGTACCATTACTTATGTTTTCCCACATCATTGTATTTTCTAAATCTAACATTGCATTTTGGTTTGTAAATGTTGGTACTTGATATTTATATCAATGACATTCATCTTTCATTCTCATATGGAGTGTGCTCCTGTTGTGTTGTTTGATGTTAGCTATGAGTGGCCTTGAATTGATTATTCTATACTTTTGCTTTGTCTCATCCTTTTTGCTATGACAAAAAAAGGGAAAAACATTGGTATGAATGATTGCTTGCTTTGATCCTAATGATATTGGCTCGGTGATATGATTTTGTTTAAATGGCTTAAAATTTATGCTTAAGTTTTTTTTCACTTGGTTTTGTCATATCAAAAATGGGGAGATTGTTAGCCTTGAATTGATTAAGAATTTTGATTTGACAAAACAAAAATTTGTCTAACTTGAATCAATATTTTTTTAGCTTAAATTGAATATTTTTTCACCCTTCTATTTTGCCAAAATCTATTTGAGAACCAAAACAACTCAAATTCTCGAAACAAAACATGATTTATGCAAGTTTTGATAGAAGAGATCGATCCCCTAAGGGAAGGGATATTAGCTCGATGATATGATTTTGTTTAAATGGCTTAAAACTTATGCTTAAGTTTTTTTTCATTTGGTTTTATCATATCAAAAAGAGGGAGATTCTTGGCCTTGAATTGATTAAGAATTTTGATTTGACAAAACAAAATTTTTTCTAACTTGAATCAATATTTTATAAGCTTAAATTGAACATTTTTTCACCCTTTTATTTTGCCAAAATCTATTTGAGAACCAAAACAACTCAAATTCTCAGAATAAAACATGATTTATGCAAGTTTTGATAGAATAGACCGATCCCCTAAGAGAAGAGATCGATCATCTCCTTACCAGATCGATCTCCTAGCAAAAAACGATCGATCATATCTTCATCTAGAATCGAAAGTTTTCAAGTTTTGGCAAAAATCGATCTATCCCTTTTCTACAGGGATCGATTGGTTAGAGTTTCAAGCTGAATGGATCGATCCTCTCATTCAAAGGATTGATCATTTTTTCATACAAAAAGTTTTCATTGTGTGATTTTTTAGAAAATGGATCGATCTATTCACATAAAAGATCGATCACCTAAGGCAAGGGATCGATCTCCTCTTAAAGGGATTGATCGGTTGCTCAGACAGAATGTTTTCCAAGTTTGAAAACCCAAAAAAGAAATCGATCCCCTCTTAAAAGGATCGATCGGTTGCCCAGATAAAATGTTCTCCAAGTTTGAAAACCCAGAAAAGGGATCGATCCCATCTTAAAAGGATCGATCGGGTAAGGCATTTTAGGCACAAAATCGAGCCTTCTCCAACATGAACCAATTGATCCCCTATGACAATGGATCGATCCTCTGAAGGCTAAAAACTCCCAACGACTATTTTTTATCTGAAATTTTTACAAGTTTGAAGCATTAAATGCTATCTAACGACTCTCAACTACTTTTTACCTATAAATCAAGTATTTCACTGCAGACCAAGAGTAACAAGAGCCAAGCAAACTTATTGCCATTCACCTACCAATTTGCTTAAGCATTTAAAGCTGTTCCAATTTAGAAAAGTGCAAAATTCATATAAGTTTTTCTCTATTTTGTTGTCTATACCACTGTGTACTTAAAATTAGCAAACACCTAACATTTAAGAGGTTCTTAGAGTTTACAAAACACTTCATATTTCTATATTGTGAGTTTGTAAGCTTAAGAGGGAGGATAACCCTTAAGAGTATATTGTGTTGAGTTTGTAAAACTTAGAGAAGCTTGGTTGTAATCTTTAACACTTATAGTGGATTAAACTTCTTGACGAGAGAGGCTAAGAGAGAGGATGTAAGTGCCTAAGAAAGGATCGAACCTCTATAAATCTCAATGTTATATTCTCTATCCTTATCTCTCATTTACTTTCAATTATTGTGTTTAATTGTTTAGCAAAATTTGTGCTTATTGAATATTGTACTTTAAAATTTTATTAAAAAACAATTTGGCCCCCCTCTTGGTTTATTCCAAATCTTTGAGCTAACATTATTTAATAATATATAATATATACAAATATCAATATCAAATTTTGCATTAAAAAGATTATGTTGATGGTGTTTTTGGTACAGGTGAATTGGAAACTACACGAAAAATGATCTATACTTTAATAGAAAAGCATGATCAAAGGGCACCAAAGTTGATTTTTTAGGACGTGCTAATTAAGTGTTTATATATTTTTGAGGGAAAAGGTGAGTTGTAGAGAATGTGCAAGAAGCTTAGAGGATAAAGGTTTAAAATTACCATACTTGAACCTCTTTTTTACCTTTTATATGAAATAACATACGATGATATGAAAATATTGTTGGCAATTGATGCAAAATTTATGTGAAGCTCGAAGAAAAGCCATTAAGTGAGTATGGGCTGCATTTAATAATTCAAAAATAGCATAAATTACCTTTAATGATTCTAAGCAAATTAAAAGTCAGTTGATCTATTGTGAGATAATATTCTAATGGGACATTGTGGTGATAATTGGGCAAGCCTATTTTGGATGAAGGAGTGGAGATGAGCCCGTATTATGACCAAAAGTCTAGATACCAAGGTTGTTAATATCGTACCAAATAACGTTTCGATTTTTTTTTTTAAATATAGTATATATATTATGACCAAAAGTCTAGATACTAAGGTTGTTAATATCGTACCAAATAACATTTTGATTTTTTTTTAAATATAGTATATATTGGTACCAGTTGTTTCGGTATATTATTTCATTTTTTTCAATTTAGTACAAATATATTTTTAAGTATATATGAACTTGTATATTATAATATTATTAATAAGCCTTAAAATAAATATGCAATATATTCAAATCGAATAAATAAGCTTAAAAATATAAAAAATAATATCATAAAATTTTCATAATATTTTTAAACACTTAATCTGATCATATGATATTTAAATAAGTACTTTTTCATATAAATATTAAGATAAAAATTAAGAGATGAAAAAAATTAATCAAAGCTTTAGGATTGTGAAACTTTATAAAAAGAGTATAATTGTTTTCTTGAAAAAAATTGAAATATTTATAAACCTTAGTTTGAAAAAATAAATCATAAAATTATAAACTTTGGTTTGAAAAAATAAAATATAAAAAAAACAAGTTAAAATAAAAAATAAAGAAACTCAACTTTTAAGGATTATTTTATCAATTAATTTATTTTTCTTAGGTTAAAAATAGTTAAATAACAAAAAATAAATTAAAAATTACAAAAAATATTGCACATTCACATACCGTCTGAAACATATTATTTTACTGAAATTCATCGAAACAGACCAATATTAACGAAAACAACTAGTATTACTCGATACAAATTTGATATAAAAAATTATTCTTAGGTGTAACGTATTTTAGTATAATTGGAGCGTACCAATTGATACGACCAGTATCTAAATGAAATTAACAACTATGTTAGGTACTGGCCATTTTCAATGTAACATATCAATCAAATGCATACCAACTTGATGAGTGTGGATGCTAATTTTGTTGGTTACTAAGGGGATGCAACAGGTTATAAATTTAAATTATTTATCAAAGATTAAAAAAAAATCTTTTTAATGTTAATTTAGTAATAAAACGTTAAATCTTTCATAAAGAAATTGAAGTATTCTACAAAAATCAACTTTTTTGTAAATTTAAAACCTTGTATATGATAATTTGTTCATAAATGTAACGATTATAAGAAATTAGGTATTTTAAACTTGGCAAATGAAAAAATTAATTTTAAAGTTATGACATTTATTTGTTAGTCTTTTTTAAAATCACATTATCTTAATTTAGTTTTTTTAAAAATAAGTTTATATACTTTTATTATACCAATAAAACTTTTATCCTTTATTTGTATTCAAATAAAATTTTATTTTAAGCAAAAAATTTATTTATGTTAAAGGCTTATTTATATATAAATTAAAAGTTAAGAGCTTATTTGAATATAAATTAAAAGTTAAAGATTTATTTTGATGTAATAAAAATATAATGACTTATATAAATAAATTGATAAAATTCAAGGATTCTTTTATTATTTTAGCCATTTTTTTATACATAGAAAAACAAAGGCATCAACAAGATTAGACCAATTAATAAGAAGAAAAGTTTCATTTTCTTATTAATTTGAGTTCGATCTTTGAGAAACATTTAAAGAATAAAATCTTGAACGCATTAGATCTAACTTGTAATTCATACATGTAAAATATTAAAATTTTCATATTTTAATTTATATCAATACATTAAATTCAGCATATTTTTTACAAAATTCATATGTAGTTTTGTCAAAATTTTAAATTATGTTATTTTTATGTCTTTTTTTTTTGTTTTATTTCATATAATATCATTGTATTATATTTAAATTGTTAAATTTAATTAAATTAATATAAAAATATATTTCATAAAATTATTAAAAAATTAAATCCAAACAAATGAAAGATATCGATTGGTATTATAAAAAATAGAAAAACAAAAAAAAAATGAAATTATGCATAGTATTAATGAGATCTAAATTAGAAACTTGGATTAGACTCTTTCTCATACTTTGTTTGGATCTTATCGTATCTCTGATGTAATGCAATTAAATTTATCGTATCTTCAATTAAATTTAAATATCAATTTTAATTAAATCAAATAAATATAAATTTTTTATTAAAATTTTTTTCAACCACAATTATAATAATTTTTATTTCAATTATAACTATAGTAAATTTTATTATTATTTTTAATCTTACAATAATTAACTTCACCGTCCATCCGCGTTGAAGCTCACTAAATATTTTCCACTTCCATGATGGTCCGAAATTTCATGAAATTAAAACCAATAATAACAATTGCAAATGTCCTGGCCTGCACCAATTGGAGGGCAAGCCGATCCCAGCCATTGAATGTCTGAGCCGAACCAGTCAAAAGCACTGGACCCACCTTTTTTTTTCATGGCTCGAGCCTTCCGACCCAAGCCAGCAACCGGATGAAGTGGAGGGTAGAAGTGAAAAATTAAAAAATTTAAAATTGATTTAAAATTATAATATTTGGTTAAGTATGGTTTTATTTATTTATTTTATTTAAATTAAATTAAATATTAAATTTATATATATAATTCAGATCAAATTTTAAATTAAAAATTAAAAAATTAAATTAAATCAAATTATATATATTTTAAAGTTTTATATGTATTTTAAATTTTTATAAATAAAATAATTATTTTATATTTAAATTTATTTAATTATATTAAAATAATATATAAAAATTTAATTTTAAATTTAAAAATTAAATCAATTTTATAAAATTCATATCAAATTATATGAAAATTCAATTTAAATTCAAATAAAATTTTATAATTTTTTATATTATTTAAAGTCGAATCTAATTTATTTTCAGAGTGCGTCACTAAGTCGATCATTAAGAAAGTGGTTGGGGTCCACAGCAGTTCCCACATGGTAAAAGCCAGCACCGTGGCGTCAACCAAACACGCAAAAACTGTCACGTTCCAAGGTGGGACCCCACCAGTCCACCACGGGGAGGAAAAAAATGGCTAAAATTTGTAGCAAAGTGGGAAATTAATATAAAATCTTGACGATGAAATTGAAAGATTTGACAAGTTGTGTGTTTAGACTTGGGATTTTGAAGGGTTGACCTTTAGTCAATGCATAAACACCAAATTGTGTTTTGGTTTAAATTGATGGTTACTGCATTTGAAGCTGTTTTTTGTTTTAAATATGATTAGGGATATTTTATATTTTATTTTATTTTATTTTTTCTTTAAATGTTTTAAAATTATTTTTTACATAAATTTAATATTTTACTGAATTAAATTTCAAATTCAATCGAATCATCTCTTTAAATGAAAAAAAATTATTGTTTTAAAAATATTAATTTTTATTTGATCATTGGTAATAACATAGATAATGAATTTCAAATATAATTTATAATAATAATAAAAAGGTCAAGGCTTATATTCCTTTCGATATTTGAATTTCAGCAAAACTACAATATTTTTTCTACTTGACAATGTCAAAATGAATTATTAATTTTTTTTTCTCAATCCATGTTTGAAATTTGCTTAAAGAACCCATGTGTGCCATGCTTGCTTCTATAAATTAAAGTAATTCTTTTGGAAGAGAATCTTTTCATTTTCATTTCTATTGTCAAATAACTTTCACACTCAATCCAAGCAATTCTAGAATATTAAAAAAAAAAAAAAAAAAAACCTTGCAACAACAGTGAAAATTCTCATAACTACTTTAAACCCTACGCTCAATAACTCAATTTGGGATTTAATTAAACTTTTGTTAAATTTTTATTATTGAAATTAAAAATTTAATATTTTATCGATAAATCATATGATTGTTGTAATAATTTTAAAATGTTAACCAATGTATATTATTAGAATTTAATTTTTTAAATAAAAGTTTAAAATACATAAATTAGATGAGAATATATATATTTTAGACCATTTTGAAGGATTTAATAGTGATAATTATTATTTTATGTATGTTTTTATAGATTGATCCTTATATAAATTAATTCATCCAATAAAAATAGTTACAAAAGGAAAAATGTACCATTTGGTATGTTTATTATCATAACATATAGATCCGTGAACCTACCGCTAAACATAAATGAAAGGGAGTCACCACCAATCTTTTTTGGTTAGGTGTGATTGGTCACCGTTGGCCTTAAATTGAGTAAAAGTTTTGATTTGACAAAACAAAAATTTGCCTAACTTGAATCAAACTCTCCTAATCTTAAATTGAATATTTTTTCAACCTTCTACTTACCAAAATTCATTTAGGAACTAAAACAAGACAATTTCTTGAAACAAAATGGTTTAAGGCATATTTTGATAGAAGGGATCGATCCCTTAAGGGAAGGGATCGATCCTCTCCCATACCAGATCGATCCCCTAGCCAAAGGGATCGATCCATTTTTGTTTCAGAAGCTTAACTCATGAAATTTTGGCAAGAACCAATCAATTCCTTCTCTATAGGGATCGATTGATTGGGGTTTCATGCTTACCTGATTGATCCCTCCATTAAAAGGATCAATCTCTTTTTTACACAGAATGCTAACCTCGTTTAAAAACCAATAAAAGGGATCGATCCTCCCATATAGGGGATCGATCACCTAAGCATGGGATTGATCATTCCCTTAAAGGGATCAATCTGTTTTTTACACAGAAAGTAAAATGAGTTTGAAAACCAACAAAAGGGATCAATTTTCTTACATAAGGGATTGATCATATATACTACCTAATCGATTGGGTAAGCATTTTTTTTGCACGAGATTAGGCCTTTCTATAACTGAACCAATCAATTCCCTATGGGAGGGGATCGATATCCTGATACCCAGAAAACCCTAACGACTATTTATTTGTCTGAAATTGTGTAAGTTTGAAGCATTAAATGCAAGGCAATGGTTATCAACTTCTTCCTACATATAAATAAAGGCTTCCACTATGGATTAAGAGTAAGAAGAGCTAAGAAAACTTATTGCATCCACTAATCATCTTGTTCAAGCATTCATACTAGTTTAAAATAGAGAAAAGTGTAAAAAATCTTTCTTGTATAAGTTTTCTCTAAATACTCTTGTCAAAATTATTATGTACTTCAAGTTAGCAAACACCCAACCTTAGAGAGGTTCTTTAAGTTTGTAAAACACCTTAAAAACTTTGTATTATGAGACTGTGGCTTAAGGAGAAAGATAATCCTTAGGAGTTTGTAGTATTGATCGTGTAAAATTTTGAGAAGCCAAATTGTATTTGTTCAATATATAGTGGATTGAACTCCTTGATAAGTGAGGCTAAGGAAGAGAAGGTGCCTAAAAAAAAAGATCAAACGTCTATAAATCTTAGTATCTAATTTTCTATCTCTATTTCTTGTTTACTTTCATTTATTGTGTTTATTTGCTTAGATAAATTACTTCGCAAAATTTGTGCTTATTAAGTGTTGATTTTCAAATATTTTATTATCAACTAATTCATCCACCCTATTGATTTATTTCAAGTCTTTAAGCTAATAATTAGTATCATAGCTATTACATTTTTTATAGGTCTAACAATCTAAAAGTGATCCTAAAAATGGCTCAAAAAAATATAGTGATCAATGTGAAACAACTATCCTCAAGCTACAACAAATACAGTGAGCAATAAGAAGTGTGTCTCATGGCAAATGAAACAGTTGCTACATCTATTGGAAGTGAAGGCCATTCAATTATAAGACCCCATCTCTTTGTTAGTGACAACTATTCTTATTGGAAGACTAGGATGAGGTTATTCATTCAAGCTAATGACTATGAAGTTTAGAGGGTCATTGTAAATGGTCTTCAAATTTTAATGAAGATAGTGGATGGTAGAGAAGTGATTAAGCAAGAGAGTGAATGGGATGTCAATGATATAAAGAAGGCTCAACTCAATGCTAAAGTAATGCATACACTCTTTTATGCATTGGAGCCTAATGAGTACAATAAAATTTTTTTTATATGAAAATATAAAAAAAAAATTTGGGATAAGCTAGCTATCACTCATGAAGGCACAAATCAAGTAAAATAAACAAAAATTGGCATGCTCACTCATTATTATGAGTTATTCAATATGAAACCAGATAAAACCATTAGTGAAATGTCAAACTGTTTCACTGATATTATTAACAATTTAAAGGCTCTTGAAAAGACTTACTCAAATGTATAGATGGTGAAAAAAAATTTTAATAGTCTGTCAAAGAGCTGAAAAGCTAAAGTGACAGTCATTGAAAAGTCTAAAAATCCTCACACACTTTTTTTGGATAAACTAATGGGTTCTCTCATTATCTAAAAGATGAAGCTAAAAATGGGACAAAAACTAATTAAGAAAGATGACATTGCTCTTAAATCAACCTTTTAAAAGGATGAAAAAAATTTTGGACAAAAAGAGGATAATAAAGATAAATAGATCACCATATTTGCAAAAAGATTCAAGAAGTTCATGAGAATGAACAAGTCTTCAAGTAGAAGGAGACTACAAAGGGAAATGATTAAAAGAAAATCAAGTAAAAGAGAAATGGATCAAATTATTTACTATGAATACAATAAATCAAGTCATATTAAATTTGATTGTCCCTTATGGAAAAAGCAAAATATGACAAAGCCAAAGAAGAAAGTAATGGTTGCAACATGAAGTAATAATGACTTCTAATGATGAATTAAATGAAAAAAAAATGGTCAATTTCTGTCTCATGGCTCTTAATGAGCCCAAGATAACTTCTAATTCATATAATTTAAATTCATAAACATTTTATAAATTACAAGATACTTATGATGAATTAGCCATAGAATTTGATAACATGAACATGAAATATAAGAAAATGATCTCTAAGTTAAAACTAGAAAATCAACTCTTGACTAAAGTAAAGGATGACTTAGAAAAGGGAATTGAGCTTTTAAAGTTGAATGTTAATGATTTGACTAAGAAAAATGAAAATTTGCATAACTCATTTTTTAGATTTTATATGAGATGTCAAAAACTCAATGACATGCTTGAAACATAAAGAGCATTCTTTGACAAAGATGGATTAAGCTATAATGGTGGCAACAAAGAGACTTATTTAAAGAATTTTCTTGTTAAGCCAAATGATTCATCTAGCATATATACACATTGTCATAAATTGGTTCATTTTATACAATATTGTTCATTGAAGAAAATCACTTATAGAAGTAAACTCATTAAAAGAGTGTGGATTCTAAAAAAAATTAGCACATTTTAAGATGAGGTTACCAAAATGAAGTGGATTCCAAAAGGCACAAAAATTGTTAGTACTAACACTTAAGGACCCAGGAAAGTTTGGGTATCCAAAAAAAATTTAATTATACTTTTATAGGTGGATGAGCATTGCTACAAGGCAAATTCAAGCAAGAACAATCCATGGTACCTTGATAATGAATGGTCAAAATACATGATTAGAGATAAAACTCTTTTTAAGGACTTAAAAGCTAAAAGTGGAGGAAATGTTACATTTGGTGATAGCTCTAAAGGCCAAATTGAAAGGATTGGATCCATTAGTAATAATTCTTCTACTATTATTAAAAATGTTTTATTTGCAAAAAAACTCAAGCATAACTTACTTAGTATTAGTCAATTATGTGACAAAGGACTTAGAGTTGTGCTTGAATCCATGTGTTATCAAATGATTGATATCAAAACTAACAAACTTATTTTTGTTGGACATCATTAAGAAAATATTTATATAGTGCATCTAGATGATTTTTCTTCTAAAAATGTTTATTTTATGGCTCAAAAAGAAAATGAAAGCTAGATTTGGCATAGAAGACTTGGACATGCAAGTATGCATGTAATTTTAAAACTTTCTCAAAATGATTTGATTGTTGATTTACCAAAATTGAAATATGAAAATAATAAGGTTTATGATGCATGTGCTCAAGAAAAACATAGAAAAGTCTCTTTCAAACCTAAAAATTGTATTTCAACTACTAGACCTCTTCAATTACTTTATATTGATCTTTTTAGTCATACTAGGACAATGAGTCTTGGTAGAAAACAATATGGGTTTGTTATTGTTGATGACTTTACTATATTCACATGGATTCTCTTTTTGCATTCAAAGAATGAAGTTTTGAAAAAATTCATCACTTTTAGCAAGCAAATACAAAATTAGAAAGGCTATTCAATTTCTAGTATTAGAAGTGATCATGAAAAAAAATTTAAAAATCTTGGCTTTAATGTGTTTTGTAGTGAAAATGATATTTGCCATAATTTTTTCTACTCCTAGAACTCTTCAACAAAATAAAGTAGTATAAAGAAGAAATAAGACTCTAGAAAAAATGGTTGGAACCATGCTTTATGAAAGTAATTTACCTAGATATTTTTAGGATAAAGCCATAAATACATCTTGTTATATTATTAATAGAGCTATGATTAGGCCAATTTTAAAGAAAACTCCCTGTGAACTTTTTAAAGGAAAAAAGCCTAACATAAGTTATTTTCATCCTTTTGGTTGCAAATGTTTTATTTTGAACAATGAAAAATATGATCTTGGAAAATTTGATATAAAAAGTGATGAAGGTATTTTCTTAGGATATTCTTTGAATTCAAAAGCCCATAGAGCCTTTAACAAAAGAACATTAATGGTTAAAAAGTCTATAGATGTTATCTTTGATTAATCTAATCCACCTCCAAAAAAGGTACCTTTTGATGATGATGATATAAGTATACTTTAAGAAAATATCAATGATGCATCACTTGACTTTGAGGAGAACATTCAAAAGAAAGATGATGAGTTTTTAAAGGAGCCACAACATATAGAGAAAAAGCCAAATCACCATAAAAAGAAGAGATATGTCAAAGATAGTGAGATTATTAGTGATCAACTCAAAGGGTAAAAACTAGATCTTCTTATAATATGTGTAATTATGTTGCTTTCCTATCTCATATTGAATCTAAAAATATAGATCAAGCCTTAAGGGATGATTATTAGATATTGGCCATGCAAGAAGAATTGAACCAATTTGAAAAAAGCCAAGTGTGAAATCTTATACCTAGGCCTAGTAATCATCCCACTATATACACTAAATGGGTTTTTAAGAATAAAATGGATGAGCATGGCAATGTTGTTAAAAACAAAGGTAGGTTGGTAGGTCAAGGGTATAGTCAAGAAGAAGAAATTGATTATGATGAAACATATACCCCGGTTACAAGGTTAGAAGCTATTAGAATGTTGCTTGCATTTGCATATTTCAAAATTTTCAAGCTTTTTCAAATGGATGTTAAAAATGCATTTCTAAATGATTTTATAAATGAAGAGGTGTATGTAGAGCAACTTCTCGATTTTGAAAATCTTAAATTTTCAAATCATGTTTATAAATTGATAAAAGCTTTATATGATTTAAAACAAGCTCCTAGAGCTTGGTATGAAAAATTGTCAAAATTTTTAATTAAAAATGATTTTAATAGAGAAAAAGTTGATACTTCACTTTTTATTAAAAAAAAAGGAAAAGATATTCTCATAGTGCTACTTTATGTTGATGATATCTTATTTGGTGCTACTAATGAAGTTTTTTGTCAAGAATTTGTTAAGACTATGCAAGGTGAATTTGAAATGAGCATAATAGAAGAACTTACATTCTTCTTGGGATTGCAAGTAAAGAAAACAAAAGATGATACCTTCATTAATCAAGCCAAATATATCAAGGATTTGCTTATAAGGTTTGGATTGGAAGAATCAAAGCCTTACTCAACACCTATGAGCACTTTAATAAAACTTGACAAAAATGAAAGAGGTAAATGTGTTGACTCTAAATTATATAAGACTATGATTAGTTTATTACTATATCTTACTGCAAGTAAATCGGATATAATGCTTAGTGTATATTTGTGTGTTAGATTTCAATCATCACCTAAAAAATCACATTTATCTACTGTCAAAAAAATTTTTAAATACCTTAAAGACACTCATAATCTAAGATTATGATATCCAAAAGGTTCATCTTTTACTTTGCATGCCTATTTTGATACGGATTTTGGTGGTTGCAAAATTGATAGAAAGAGCACTTCTGGTACTTGTCAATTATTTAAAAATATGTTCATATTATGGTTCTTTAAGAAACAAAATAGCGTTGCTTAATCTATAACCAAAGTCGAATATGTAGCAGTTGGTAGTTATTGTGCTCAAGTTTTATGGATTAAGCAACAATTAAAGGATTTTGAAATTATCATGAATCATATTCCCATTAAATGTGATAATACTAGTGTCATTAATCTCACCAAAAATTCAATTCAACATTTTAAAACCAAGCATATTGAAATTAGGCATCACTTTATTAGAGATCATGTTCAAAAAGATAATATTGTGCTTGAATATGTTGATACCTTGCATCAATTTGCTAATATTTTCACAAAACCTCTTGATAATGATAGATTTTATATAATTAAAGGTGAACTTGATATGATAAATGCTCATTGAAAAGAATTTCTTGATGGTATGATGAATGTTGCTATCTTGATTGATCAAATGTATGTTTATCTTAAATTTTTTTTATCTTATGTATGATTGTATGATGCATATTTGAATGTTCATGTTGCATGGTTTTTAAATTATTTTTAAAAAAAATTGCTACAGCCAAAATCAATTGATCCCCTTTGGACCAGATTGATTGGTTATTCTTACAATAACTAAATTAAAAGGAAAACATTCAAAACCGATCAATCCCCTTTGGACTAGATTAATCAGCTCTCTATCCAGTAGCCAAACTTAGCTGAAAATGTAAAAAACTGATTGATCCCCTTTCATAATCGATCGATTGGTCCAATGCAAAACCATGCTTGATCAATCACCCTTCATAATCGATCAATCAAGTTATGCACAATTGGTTTTATGCACACCATTTTGGCCTCTCAAAATCGGGTCCCTTTCCTCTTTGGCCAATCATTTCACCCATTTCATTTTTTCTTTTTCTTTCTTAAACACCCTCTCTTCAAACTCTAAGAATTATTACTTCATTTTCTCTCAAAATTAATCTCTCTTAACCAAAATCTTTTGCAAATTACTTCATTTCAACTTGATTTCGTACAAAAATCTTTCTTAAAAATCATCAAATCATATAAAAATCTCCACTCATTCTTCTCACTCTAGAAAATTGATCCCTTTTTTGAAACTACCACATTCACTCATCCTTCTTGACTCTCTCAAACATATTCTACAACCAATCATTTACAATTACCAATTCTCTCATCAATTTTACTCAAGCATACCTATTTTCATTATTCCATTATTTTTATGGCTTCAAAGACTAAAGTAAATGCTTAAAAAAAGAGGAATCCCCTAATGGAGGATTTTAGTTCATCAATAAGGCCTTCATTCAATCAAAATTTTACCAATCCTAACACTAAGGAAAGGTATGAAACACATTTTGCTCATAGAGAATTCAAGCATGGAAAGGTAATTTTTGTTGAATTCTTACAATTTATTAAATTTTCTTATTTACATGCATTTAAGAGATTTGGATGGATGAACTACTTGTGCATGGATGGACTTTTGTTTGAGAATCTAGTGAAGGTGTTTTATAGCAATGCTAGTTATATTGAAATTGAAGGGTCACATAGATATTATCCTGATAGATTTAGAACTTATGTAATGAGCAAAGAAATTATGGTTACTAAGCAATTATTAGCTGAAGTATTCATGCTAGATGATGACGAAGACACTAACACTAAGTGTGACATGTTGGAACTAGCTTAAGACATATTTAGAAATGCCAATTTAAGAGTTAATCCTACTCAAGCCACTAGACTTTCAATGCATGATAGGTTATTATACCTTATTATCACTCATGTATTGGCACATTTTGACACTCAATACTTAACCATTAGAAAACAAGATTACTGGTGGATGTATAAGATTAAACATATGTAAAAACCCAATCTAGTACATTTATTTTTAATGATATAATGATGGTAGTACAAAATAGAGACTACATATTGATTTATGGATTCACAATCAGTAATCTTTTGAGAAAATTAGACATTAATACTAGAGGTGATAAAGAGATGGCATTCAATTATCCATTTAGTATTCTTAGTGCTCTTACTCTGCACAATATGGGATATATTTAAAATACAGTAGGCTTATAGGTTAAAAAAACTAATATTGGGACTGTACAAGAAGAGGATGAAGAGCATAAAATTTTAGATATTTTTGTTGCACCTAAAAGTGAACCATCTACCTCACCATTTGATACCCAAATAGCTTTAAAAATGTTTATACTTCAGATGAATAGTTTACATTCAGTAGTTGAGATTAAGAATTCTTGATTGAAAAACATGAAAGTGACTCAAAATAAGCTAGTTTCCCAGGTTCACCAAGTTAGAATTGACATCGAATACATCTGATCTGTATAACAACAAATGGGACAACATCTTCTTCATTATTCTCATTCTCCACCTCTTCTTCAATGAGCCATCCAAATACCAATTCCTCATATATTTTCCCACATCCTTTTATGTTGTAAAATTTTCCTTAAAAATACTTTACATTATGGTTTGTTATCAAACTTTGGCATTTCATGTTTATATTAATGAAATATATATTTCCTTTTCATTATGATATTTGCTTTATCACTTTGACATTTGGCTTGTGAAATTGTAGCTTGTGAAATTGGTATAGTGTTTAATAATTGGTATATTGCTTGATCTTAAGATTGGTATGAACTTAAGTTGCCAAATTGAATTGGTATGGCCTTGAACTGATTGCTATCTTCCTTTGATTGACTTCATCCTTTTTACTATAACAAAAAAGATGAGAGGAAATGGTATGAAAAATTTTTATTTGATTGATGACCTTAATGGTATGCAAAATTTCTACTTGATGATATTGACATTGTTCTTATTCTTAGTTGTTTTAAAATCTCTTTCTTTTATGCTTAAATTCAAGGGGAGCTTGTTTTTTAATTGAAAAAATGTTTTTAGCAAATTTTTCACTAGGTTTTGTCATATCAAAAAAGGAGAGATTGTTGGCCTTAAATTGAGTAAAAGTTTTGATTTGACAAAACAAAAATTTGCCTAACTTGAATGAAACTCTCCTAATCTTAAATTGAACATTTTTTCAACCTTTTATCTTGTCAAAATTCATTTAGGAACTAAAATAAGACAATTTCTCGAAACAAAATGGTTTAAAGCATATTTTAATAGAAGGGATCGATCCCCTAAAAGAAGGGATTGATATTTTCCCTTACCAAATCGATTCCCTAGCCAAAAAGATCGATCCATTTTTGTTCCAGAAGCTGAGCTCATGAAATTTTGGTAAGAACCAATCGATCTCCTCCTTTTAGGGATCAATTGGTTAGGGTTTCATGCTTACTTGATCAATCCCTCCATTAAAGGAATCGATCTCTTTTTTACACAGAATGCTAACCTCATTTAAAAATCAACAAAATGGATCGATCCCCCCACATAGGGGATCGATCACTTAAGCATGAGATCATCCATCCCTTAAAGGGATCGATCCATTTTTTACACAGAAAGCAAAATGAGTTTGAAAACCAACAAAAGGGATCGATCCCTTACATAAGGGATTAATCACCTAAAGAATGGATCGATTAGGTATACTATCTGATCGATTGGATAAGTTTTTTTTTTGCACAAGATTGGGCCTTTCTATAACTGAATCAACCAATCCCTTATGGGAGAGGATCAATCCTTTGATGCCCAGAAAATCCCAACGACTATTTTTTTATTTGAAATTGTACAGGTTTGAAGCATTAAATACAAGGAAATGGCTATCAACTTCTTCTTATATATAAATAAAGTCTTCCACTGCAGATTAAGAATAAGAAGAGCTAAGAGAACTTATTGCATCCATCAACCATCTTTTTTAAGCATTCATACCAATTTAAAAGAGAAAAAAGTATAAAAAAATCTTTCTTGTATTAATTTTTCTCTAAATTCTCTTGTCAAAATTGTTGTGTACTTCAAGTTAGGAAACACCTAACCTTAGAAAGGCTCTTTAAGTTTGTAAAATACTTCAAAAATTTTATATTGTGAGATTATAAGCTTAAGAAAGAAGATAACCTTTAAGAGTTTGTAATGTTGATTGTGTAAAGCTTTAAGAAGCTAAGTTTATTTGTTCAACACATAGTGGATTAAACTTCTTGGCAAGTACGGCTAAAAGAGAGGATGTAGGTGCCTAAAAAAAGGACCGAACTTCTATAAATCTTGGTGTCTAATTCTCTATCTCTATATCTTGTTTACTTTCATTTATTGTGTTTATTTGTTTAGATAAATTACTTTGCATAATTTATGCTTATTAAGTGTTAATTTTCAAAAATTTTATTATCAACCAATTCACCCCCCCCTCTTGGTTTATTTTAAGTCTTTGAGCTAACATCATCGAAAATATATTATGATCTACAAAAATATATGTTAGGTTTGGGAGTTGGTTACGCATAAAAAAGGTTGTAACACCCCCACAACGCCCATTCAAAGGATGGTACCAATTTGATTTCAAATTATTCAACCTTTATCATTTTTACGATTTACCAAATAATTTAATATTAAAAATTAATCTTAAAATTATCCTAAAAATTTGGTAGCAATTTAAGATAATTTTATCATTTATGAGTATTCATGGAGACTAGTGTCCCACTCTGAAGAGGCTCCGTTGTCGGATTTATTAATTTTTATTCTAGAAAAATAACTAAAGCCTCATCATAGTTTGGTAGGGCTTACTTCAAAGTAATCTTCTAATAGTTTAGAGGATAAAAATATTTTTGTTTATTTGAAAAGACTTCCATTTTTATTGAAAAAATTTTTTTATTATCTTCTATTATTTTGAAAACTTTATTTACAAATATTTTTTTATTTTATTGAAAAGATTTTTTATTTTTTTATAATTATTTTTTTTTTTTACTTTCAGAAACAAAATGGCTATAATAACCCTTTTTTTAAATTAAAGCTAGAAAAATATATATAAAATAAAAAAATCAAATCAAATAAAAATGAAATCAAAAAATAAAAATAAAATGGAAAAAAAAAACCTGGAATCGAGTAGGGTCGGTACCAAGGTCAGTGCGTAGATCCTGATTCAGGTTCACATGGATCCTAAGCGGCCAAAACAATGTCATGTAGTGGTGATATATAAGTCAGGTCCAGTGCCTTTCTGCGTAGAAGCCTCTTATCCTCTCTCTTTTTAGTTGATTTTTCTCTGCTTTCTCTCTAAAAATTTCTCAAGAACCCATTGACAAATTCAACCAAAAACTGGGCGTTCCACCAATTTCTAGGGATGTCATTGAAAATTCAACCAAAAATTTAAAAACCCATAGATTTTTGGAAAACTTGTTCGATTCTGGAAATCTCGTCAAAATCTCACTGGAAACTTCAAACCCTCGTCAGAAAAAATACCAAAAAAATCAAATATTCATCAAAAAACTCATCCAAACCCAAAAAAACCCAAAAATATCTTAGAAAATCTTAGAAAGCCCTAAATCCTTTCCAAAACCTTCTACAACCTCAAATTTATCTCCAGAAACTTAGAATCACACCCAGAACTACGAATTAAACCTAAAATCCAAAATATTTAACTCTTAGAACCCTTTCTGCCCAAACTTTTCTAGACTTTTTTTAATAATTTTTTGTGTGTCTATTCTCTATAAAATCAATCCAATTTATAGGCAGCCTTAAGAATAATTTTAGGAAACGGACAGAATTAATCCCAGGCTTGAATCCTAGGATTGCATTCTGTCCAAAATAATTTTTAGGTCCAAAAATTTAATTGATCACATTAATATGATTCTGTGTTTGACCAAGGGATTCTGATCCTGATTCATTTTTTTCATCCACATGCAAATTGAAACAAAAAAGAAAAAAAGGAACAAAAGAAAACGAAAATGAAAAAAAAATAATAATATAAACTTAGAAACACTAAGGAAAGAAAATTAATAATAATAATAATAATAATAATCAAATAACAATGACATTAAAAAAAAGTTCAGCACGATTAGACCCAGACACAAATGGGTCTAATTGAGCTCGGACACTAATGGGCCTAATTGGGCCCAAATACCAATAGGCCTAATTGGGTTTAGACACAAATGAGTATTTACAGTTACCCCTTTTTGAATGTTCTTGTCAGACAAGAATGGTGCAAAGACCTAGACATCACTCTATTCTAACCCAAGAGTCAAATCAGTGAGTAAAACTGATCGATACTAAACTATGAGTCTGGAGATGAAGCAACCAAAACTGAATCGAAGTCGAAAATAAAGGATTAGGATGAAACTATAAGTCATAAAAAATGATCTGGACTGAGCCAAGATCAGGTGATCAGGATAAAATCACAAATCAAAATGAAGCGATCAAGACTGAGTCGAGGTCAAAAATAAATGACCAAGACAAAATCAAGAGTCATAAGAAATGATTTAGACTAAATCAAGATCAAATGATCAGGATAAAATCACGAGTCAAAAATAAAGTAACTAAGATTTAGTCAAAATAAAAAATAAATGACCGAGATGGAACTACAAGCCATAAGAAATGATTTGGATTGAACCAAGATCAAGTGACCAAAATAAAACTATGAGTCAAAATAAAGCGACCAAGACTAAGTCGAGATCAAAAATAAATGACTGGGATGAAACTCTAAGCCATAAGAAATGATCTAGACTAAGCTAAGATTAAGTGATTGGGATGAAACCATGAAAATAAATTGATCAAGATCGAGTTGAGATCGAAAATAAATTATCAAGACGAAACCACGAGTCAAATAAAGTTTAAGATTTCACTCTTACTCTAAAGATTCACAATGTAGATAAAAAAGATCCAATATGCCAAGTTTAACAAAATCATAAGGATTCAAGATCTACAAAGGTTTTCAGATTCACAAGAATAGAGGATTCATAAGATTTCAAATTTTGTAAAGGTTCTAGATTCGAAAAGATGTAAGAAAAAATATTCATAAGACTCTAAGTTTCACAAAAATTCTAGATTCGCAAGGATGTAAGGTTCGTAAAGACTTTCAGATTTACAAAATAGAAAGATTTGTAAGATTTCAAGTTTCGCAAAGGTTAAAAAAATAATCTGCATTGAGCCAAGATCGAATGACTGAAATGATGCTGCAAGTCATGAAAGATGACCTAGACTGAGCCAAGATCAAGTGTGTGATAATAGAGTAATGCAAAAGCATACCCTATGCAAATGTAATGTATATAGAGTTGATATCATGAAATTTCAATTATGGTGACAAGGTTCTCAAGATGCCACTAATCTTTCTTAGCTTCTTGATACTAATAATCTCAGAGTAAATTTTGTTAGTTGATCTATGTCATTCTTCTCATCTAGTCATAACTCACAGGTTGTGTTAACCAATCTATCACTGAATTCATCACCAAGTTATCTTGTTTGCCCCCTTATAAATCATTTTCTTGTACTTCTTTTCATTTATCTCATCTTGAAATTCTTTTAAAAGAATGAAAAACTCTTTATGAAAAATGTCATTCATTTATTTGCCAATATTCAAATCAGTGACAGACATGATGTATTTTCTTGGTTCATTCAGGGAATGCTCATTTGGTGAAGGGTAAAAAAAATGGATCTTTATTATTGAAAGAACAAAAGGTAGGGTCAAAAATAACTCAATGGTGAACAAAGGTAAAATACTGTGATTTATTCAAATAAAACATTAATCCAAAATAATGAGTGCTCAAATAATTTTGAACTTAAACTCAAGATCATCTTTCAAAAGCACTTTTCATTAGTATCTTCAATCTTTGAACTAATCATCATTTTCTTTTTAAGAACCTTCACATGAAATTATCTTTTCAAGCTTTCATCTTAAACTGCCCTTTCAGGTTTTCAGTTTAAGTATTTTTTTTTCCTTCTTTGTCTCTTTTTTTTTATTTTTTGATTTTTTTGATTTTTTTTGTTTTTTTTTTATACACTTTCTTTCTTTCTTTCTTTTCTCCTTTACTAACACTTTGATCAAAACTTCACACAATCCAATGGCAAACATGTCTTAATTCAATTCATGATTCTTCAAATCAAGTATTCACATTTGATCAAAATAGACTTTTAAGGGACGTAACGTAGTCTAGGGTAAAGGGTGCCAAAGAAAGGGATAAAATAAGCCTAAATTGTATTTGAAGGTTAATCAAATCAAAGATCGTTTCTTCATGTGAAGCACTTTGACATTTTGCCCTACCATTTTTTTATTTTTTTTATTTTTTTATGGAGCATTTGGCATTTTCCCTTAATAATTTCTTTTCATTTTTTTTAGTGGAACATATTGGCACTTTGCCCCATCAATTTTATTTTTTTTAACAAAAAGGCTTTGCCCCTGAAATTACTGAAGGTAAATATACTTTTTGACTTTGCCTCCCAGTGTGAGAGTGTCCTTGGTTAGGATTCTTCAAAAAAAAATTTCAACCAGCTCAAATGGGGTAGTAAAAAATTTTTTTTCTTTTTTTTCTTTAGAAGGATAGAAGAAATATGGCCATTTATCATTTCAAACATGAATACTCTTAATGAAAAATCTTTATTGACTAAGAGCAAACTTGTGAATGAGCAAAGATCATGCATTGTATCACTTTTAAAATTATTTTCCAAATTTGTCTTCTTATTCAACAGTCTCAATAACCTCAAATTTATCAATCGAAATATCATGAATGGTATTTTCAAAGTCATAGCCTGAATTATTATCATGACTGTCTGAACATTCATTATTTGAAAAAAAAAAGATATGAGATGGTAAGAGTAAATGATGAGAATTCAAAAAAAAATGTTACGACAATGCATCAAGCATGTCATTTTATTAAAATGATGAAAAATAAAATGAAATTCAAGTACATAAAAAAAGATCTACATTCTTAAAAGATCTAAGATGATAGGTAATTCCTATCAAACTCTCAAATTATGCCCCTGGATGATTGGGCAACGAGTTACTGCTGACATTGGATGTCGTGTTTTCATTGGTATCAAAATTTATTAACTCTCTTTTAATTAGACTTTGCATCATACATTTTAAAAGGATGTAATTTTCAGTGAAACGTCCTACCATCCTAAAATAATAGTCACAATAAGTAGTAGAGTCATACCATTTGAGATATAGAGGTTCAAGTTATTTTGTAATAATGGAAACAATCAAGTGGTTCTTGTAAAGTTCTTGATATAGTTCGATATAACTCATGAGGATAGGGTCAAATGTAAGCTTTTTCCTATTTTGTAATTCTTATGCACCATTCATCGGGATAGTGGGATGAATAGAAGGCCTAAAAGATGATGGATAAAAAGATCGTAGACTTCATTGGTGGAGTGCAACAGAAATATGACTTGCAAGAGAATGATATGTGGGATAAATTGGTTAAGTGTAGTTTTTGAAATGCTACCTGTTGAAATTCATAGCTTGAGTCTCATTTTTTTTTAGTATCTTTTTAACAGAAGATTCTCTTTCTTCTAATTTATCGTTCTTGATTGCATTTTCAATTATCTCCTCTGAAATCACTATATCGATAAAATCTTAGTCGCGTTCCCTATCATCTTCGCATAGTATAGCTACTTAAGAATGCTTACAAATAGCACAGTTATATTTTTCTCTATTAAAGAGGAATGTACTTGAGCAATGATATCCCATCATATTTAGGAATACTCCTTGAAAGACTCAGATGCTTTCTTCTTTATGTTTTGTAATAAAATACGATCAAAAGCCATATCTATGATGTAACGATATTTGTTGATAAAGGATTGAGTCAAATCCTTTCATGATTTAATACGAGTCTTATCCAACTGGACATACCACCTGTAGCAAACTTGGTTAAGCTATCCTAGAATATATGCATTAATAATTTCTCATTGCTGATATGTGATGCTATCTTATGGTAGTATATTATGATATGCATAATGGAGCACTTGGTACCGTCATACTTCTCAAATTTTGGTACCTTAAATTTTGAAAGAATCACAACATTTAAAACTAGACAAAGGTTGGTAGCATTCATGGATCTATAAAAATCAATGCCCTCTATAACCTGTAATCTTTTCTCAATCATACTTATGGCTTGATCGATCTTAAAATCTTTTGAGGGTACAATCATCTGTAACTTTTCTTTCTCTTTAATCTCATCCATTTTAAAAATTTGGATTGCCTCATCTACTTTTTCAGTGAAAACAGAATTGGTATAGCACTGAACATTCCCTTGAGTGAAATTTGGAAATGCGATCTATTGTTGTTAGATAAAGTTTGGAGTGATCTGAGTCTGATGTGGACTGAAACCTAGAGGATATGCTGATTTAATAACTTTTTGTAAGATATATTCTTCTGTTACCTTTTTTCTATTTCCTTTTTCTAAAGCCTCTAAGATTTTGCTCAATTTTTTTCTAAGTATCTTTTGGGCCTTTTCTATTCTTTCAAGCCTGTCTACATTGTCTTGCTTCATTTTTTTGGCTTTAGCTCAAGTGTAATACTGATGTTGATCTATCCTTGAACCTTGATTTCCTACAATTATGGTGTAAATTTAGAATGATGTTTATGGACCTATCAGATTATGCATGAGAATGAACGTATACACAATAAAAAGTTAGTAAGCATGATATGTAATCTACAGGTATATTAATGAATATGCATAAACAAAAAAAATAAAAAGAAGGTAAGCAAATCGGTTAGTCACCTCAATAAAAGAATAAACATTATAACAACATGACCCTTAATTTTAGGTTAACTATAAAGGGTGGAAGGACATGGCTCTATCTATGATTAGGCTCTTAAGGTTGACTATATACGATTTAGGGTCAATTCTAAAAGGTTCTCAAATTATTCCTTACATCATGGTTCATCGTAAACTAGTAAGGTATCCCAATCCTCACCCATCATAGGCTACAAGCGAAAAAGGTTCAATCTGAGTAGAAATATTTCGTATACCTATGCGAAGACATGAAATCTCACGATGGCATAGGTACTTCACTCTCTCCTAAGGGCATAGCCTAAATAAAGGGCTTATATTATGCACATACAAATAAATGATAGGTGTATATATATATAATAAATAGATAATTATGCAAATATAAGCAATGAATAAAAAGAAAGACAAATAAATAAACATGTATACACAATGAAAAGGAAAATAAATAATAAAACAAATATATGTAATAAAAAGGAATAAAATAATTTCAAATTTATTAAGCAAGGCTTAGATAATAAGAAATCATTTACTAGCTTGACCTTCAATTATTTTCAGTGGAGTCGTCAAGCTGTCATAATGTATAAATCTGTAACCTACCGCTAGATATGGATAAAAGAAAGTCGCCACCAATATTTTTTGGTTGGTGTGATTGGCCAGCAGAAATATATTCGAATATGCGAAAATAAATGATAAGTTTAAGAGTTGATTATGCATGGGAAAGGTTGTAACACCCCTACAACGCCCATCCAAAAGATGGTACCAGTTTGATTTCAAATTATCGAAGCCTTTATCATTTTTATGATTTACTAAATAATTTAATATTGAAAATTAATATGAAAATTATCCCAATAGTTTGGTAATAATTTAAGATAATTTTTTCACCTTAAGAGTATTCATGAAAATCAGTGTCCCACTCTGAAGAGGCTCTATCGTCAGATTTATTAATTTTTATTCAAGAAAATTAGTAAAACCTCCCAATAGTTTAGTAGTGCTTACTTCAAAGCAATCCTCCAATAGTTTAGAGGATTAAAATATTTTTGTTTATTTGAAAAGATTAAAAAAAAAAGGCTTATGAAAATAAGTATGCTCATCATCTATTCTTCTTTTTCTTCATCTAAACCTTTAAAGTGTGTAATTGTCCTTGCAACTTGAAGGTGTAATACATGAAAACAATTGGCAAACATTTTTTTTTTTACTATATATAGAATAGTGTAAAAAAAATTTTAATTTTTTATACACTTTTTGTGATTTGTGATTTTTTTCAATTATAATTTTTTAGTTCATTTCCATTATCAAAAAAGGTAACAATGTTAAAAAATAAAGGTAAAGGTAATTTTATAATTTCACTAAAATCTAATTAATTTTTAATATCGATAATTTTTTGTAACAAAAGTGAATCACATGATTATAAGTGAAAAAAAAATTTAAGTAAACCATAAGATTATAAATCATATATATATATATATATATATTCTAACCGTCCAAACAATTTTTTATTGTAGTACTAAAATAATAAAATTTTTTTGTTATATATCTATTATTTTTAAAAAAATCATAATATCATATATGGTTAATTGTTAGCCTCAATACCATTTCCATAATTTAAAACATTTTTATTTTTTTTTTAGTCAATGTAGTTTTGTTGAAGGTGGAAGAATATGATAGTTAGCTAGCCAAAAATATCTAAGCTGATCACATCAATATTTAATATCAACTACTTTTCTAGGGCATCAAGAAACTGAAATTTTTTCACAAGGTCAATAATTCAAATGAACAAATGACAATTTTGGATTAAGACAAATTTAATGTGAAAAGAGGGAACTTTTGTTCACTCTTTTGAAACCACAATCACTTGATCATAGGGTTTTAGTCTTGCTTGTTTTTCAATCATATGTTGAATCCGATGTTACATGTTACATTGATATATTCAAAAAGTTTATAGTCTTGGTCGACAGATTCAGATAATTTTTAAAATTTTATCATGATAGAGATAGATCATTATAATTATTAATCTTTAATGAAAAAGTTTGAACTCAACTAATTTATATAATTATTTTAAAAAATAATATCTAACAAATTTAAAATTTAAATTTCAACGTTTATAAATTTTTATCATATCTTTATATTATCATCTCTTTTGTAATATATATATATATATATATATATTGTTTATGTCAATTTGAATAGATGTTAACATATACAATAAAAATGAAAAACGAATGATTTTTTCTAACAATTCGAAAATTTATAATAAATACTATATAGAAGGAAATAAATGAAGGGCATCTTTTTTGTAAAATCTCTTTTGATTATTTCTCAAAGAAAGGTAATGACCTAAACTAAAAGCCACTCATTGTACTAAACCAAAAATAAAGCATCAAAATCATCTAATTAATGACCATTAAATGCTAAATTAATTGCATTATTATAATTTTTTTTATAAAATTCTTAATTAATGTCTTTATATTTTATTATTTATCTGACTGAAAATAATATTATACGTATAAATTTTTTTAAATTCATAATCTTCAAATAAAAATATTAATAATATATCAATTGATTAAAAAAAATCAATAATTGCATGATTATGATTAACCATGAAAATTAAGCTCATGAGATTTCATGATAGGGCCATCTCTATTGTGTTGGCCAATAGATTTGGTTTGGAGGGGGGGGGGAGGGGTTCCATAGGAATTTGTGGACCCATTTTGTGTGGTATTTTTTTGGTCTTAAAATCCAATGACATCAATAAAACAAAAGCATGACACAAGGGCAAATCTCCTTTGAGTTTTTTTTTTTTTTTTTTTAATTTAAAAATAAAACAAAAGTCAAGTTTTGTAAAGAAAAAGACCTTATTTTAAACTTGAAAGCATATATGTCCGTCAAGCAACAACGCAACGTGTCGACTATGGAATCATTTAATCCTCAAACATCTATTTAAAACGGCATGTTTCACAATGATGATGTTATTATTTTTTTTAGATTTATTTGAATTTCATCGCATAGAAATTATTATTAAAGTATGGTTTAATATTATCTTTGAAAATCATTTTTACGTTCAAAAGCAATTTTCGATTTGATTGTAATGTTAATAAACAAAAATTTTTTATTTTTTAATTTAAAAGTTTGATTTACGAATTAAAATAAAAAAATTTTCCAAAAAATATTTTCACAACGAAAAACTATATTTGGATTAAAAAACTATTTTATTATTTTATGAATATTTTTTTAGACATTTCAATTTATTGGAAGGGAAGGATCTAAAGAATAAATAATAAAGAAAAAAATGACAAAGGGATGGTAGATGAAATAGAAGGTTACGAGATTATTAAAACTAAAAGCATTATAGTTTAAGTACGTTTAAGATCATCGGAAAAGAAGATTAAATTTAGACTAAGTCTAGTGATATTAAACAAATAAAAGTACTATACTTTAATTTCACAATTTGATTAGTGGGGTTTTGCAGTAGAAACCAGTTGAAATATGGGTGGCAATAGGAAATTTTTCTAGATTCAAGAGGGAGGATATTGGTGTCCATAAGCAACACCTTGAACATTAAAGCATGAAGATCTTAAACGTTTATTAATTTGAAATTAAAAATTGAGAAAAAAAATAATTTAAAATTATAATATTTGGTTCAATTTGGTTTGGATCGTTTATTTTTTATTCGGTTTGAATTAAATTCGAATATTAAACATATATATTAAGTTCAGATAGAATGAGAAAAAAATTTAAAAAGATTAAAAATCAATTTGAAAACGTAGTATTTAATTTGGTTTTATTTGGATTATTTTTTTATTTGATTTGAATCAAATTCATATATTAAATGTATATATTAAGTTCGAATCGAATTTCAGATCGAGATGTGAAAATTTGAAAAAAAAGACATAATTAAATCGAATTATATATTTTTATTTGTTTTTATATATTTTTTAAACTTTTATAAAATTAAAATAATTATTTTATATATAAATCTATTTAAGTATATTAAAATTCTTATTAAAATAATATATAAAAAATTAAAAATCAATAAACTGAATCCAATTAAACTAATAAAATTTAATTTGGATAAGATCGATTTCAAAAAAAGATCGAATTAAATTTGAATTAAATTTTAAAATTTTATAATATTATGTATTATTTAAAAAAATCAAATTAAATCTAATCTGATTTGAATTATTATCACTATGCACACGAAAAAAAGATCAATGGTTTTATTGATGTATTTTCTGATAAGACAAATAGTTGTGCTGTGATGCAGACCGAACGATTGATTTGGTAACGGAAATGATTTACTACAAAGCGAACGATCAGGGGCATCAAAAGTTAAAACTCCAAGATGCATTTCTAACAATAACGTGCAAGAAATGAGAAAAAGAAGAATGCAAGGAAAGAAAGTAAATTAGAGAAAGCAAAAGACTCTTTGAGAATGAATTTATCTATGATCTAAACCTCATTTTCAATACAAAATTTGCACTTACATGATTAATTAACTTATTTGATATTAATCAAATGTTAAACCAATTAGCATGCTCTCTGACACGACAATCATCAACTGCTAACTTGACATAAATCAAGATATTGATGTTAACTTGACGATCAAGATTTTGATCGAACGATACAAAAGTACCGAGGTTGGTTGATTTCATGCCTTGATCGGTGTCATTACATATTTAGATTATCGAAAGAATAATTAAATAGTAAAAAATTGACCAAAACAACATAAATGCCTAGATTTATACAAACTTTTGTAATTAGCCGGAAAGTCTAATCAGGATCATGTATGTCAAATTGTAAGCAAAAGTAAAAACTTTCTCATTGATATAAAAAATATTTACTTGTATAATAGATCTTGAATAATAAAAATAATCAGTATACGTGTCCACATGAATTATAACACAACTTTCGTGTATAACACAATATAAATATACAAATTTTAATATTTTACAGAATATAAATACATGAATTACCAAATCTATAACAAAAGATTTCAACTCAGGAATACCTACTCAAACTCTCAGGCTTTTTAAAATTTTTTTCCCCTTTATGAATACTATACATTTTTTTTTCTCTGCTCTGCAAGGTTTTTCCCTTAGTTTCTCCATAGATTCTGATCTGATTAATAAAGAGGGGAAGAGAACTAACAAGAAATGGTGTTTGCTGCACGAACTCCGGCCGGCAACAAAAGCTTCAAGCTACTTGATCTTCAAGCAATGAGAGAAAAGGAAGGGGGCAAAATGGTTAAGAGCAGACAGACTCTTCTACAGATTCAAAACAGCAAGTACATGGCAAGAAGCGCAGCCATAAGCGGCACCATGACACAAGCAGACACTTGAGGCTGTCCATTTGGTGATGATGCTGGGGCTGTTGCAGTACCAGATGGACTTGAAGTTGGGGTGGTTTTTGTGGCAACAGGAGGCAAAGGGGGCTCACTAACATCTGCCTCATTCAGGTAGGGATTTGGAGCTTCAGCTGGTGGCAAGTAGTCAATTGTGATTAATTTCCAAAGGCTGCCAGGCTCAACGGGGCTCATATAACCAGGTGTTTTGTCGCCTCTGTTTAAGCATCGGTTCCCTACAAAAAGATTATCAAATCAACACCAATCCTATGAAAATTTTATAGCTTCTGCATATAACAGTGCCAACATTCAACCGGCAAGCACTTACTCTGGTATCTATTAGATGTTTTTGGGAAGTCTGTAATGACACCATCAATACCAGCTATAGTGTAGAAGGAATTGATCTCAACAGTTGCATCAGAAAAGTAGTCCCATGCTTGAGATACGAACTCATTACTGAAGGTTTGAACATATACAGAGAGATTAGCTTTATGTAGCCTTGGGACAACATCCGTAACACCAGTGATGAATGCTGTATTTTCAGGAAAGACAGAGTCCTTGCTAATGACCACAATGCTAGCAAATCTCTTAATGTCGTCAATTGCTGTACTCTCAGCACCACCGATATCTCCATCAACCTTGTAGACAAGTTTATAGTTGGTTTTACTCTTGAACTTCATTAGAACAGAGCTATTACTGGACTGGATCATAACTGTCTGAGCTGTCTGTTCATCATAGCCAGCTTTGCTCAAAGCATTAAGTACTGCATCAGTTAAACCATATCCCTGCTCTGCAAGGTAAGGAGCATTCTGAAAGGAATAAACAAGTCAAAAATCTTCACAAATATTCCTGTTATGTTGTCAAGGAAGAAACCATTTGAAATACAAATATTACAACATTTATAGCTAGCTCACAATAGCCGTTGATCCAAGATTTTTTTTCTAGATGTGTCCACTTAACACACACATATATATATATGTAAAATTGTGGGTGGATTTGCTAATTCTATCAACCAAAAGGGGCATCCAAGAAAAAATTTTGGAGGTGTCCCGGGAAAGTTTTTCCTTCAAATTTTCTTTTTGAGGTTTACAACTTTTGAATATGGATCCACCACTGGCTCACAAAAGAGGCTTTTAAGCAAATTAGAGTTTCAGGGGAAGGGAATTTTTTTTTTTAATCAAAGAAAGAAAAGAAGATTGGAATTTACTCACAGAATGTCAAGGAAAAATAGGGACACATGTAGATACCCAAGAAGATTTTGCTAACCATAGAGGGGAAATAATCATGAAGATTACACTTTTGCAGTATCTATGATTTTCTTACATTATTTTGCAAGTAAGTTCAAACCGAATATGATAGTTTAAATACAAGAAAGACATCCCACAAGAGACAAAACTTACATAAAATTTTTTAAGTGAAGTTTGTGAAATTCTTTCTTAAAAATGATTTAATAAAAACTTTAATAAAAAAATCAAAACCAATAAATTGATAGAATTTAATGTGAAAATCAATCATACGTAAAAAAAAATTATTAAAAAAATTATTTATAATTCAAATTTTAACGACACTTATTCAACAGTAAAAATTGTCAATATTTTTACAAAAAATGTCTATTTAAAAATATATCAAAATTTATTAAAATATTTTTCTAATTTTGCACACTTGATTTATGTAACAAAAATTTTTAATCTATCAGTTTTGATTTTCGATTTTAGTTTTTATTTATTAGTTTCTAATTGAAAACTTCACAAACTTCACATAAGGAATTTCATCTATGTCTTTCCCTCCTACGAGATAGGTTTATCTGGATCTCAACATTTGGAAAACAAAGGAATGATCTTTAAATCTCAAGTGATATTCAGTTATGATGAGAGCATTAAAAGTTTTGGAAACCCTAGAATTAGCGAACTTTAGAGTGATTTAGGCAATGTATCTACAGATGTCAAGTTCATAATGGTGGCAGTTTCTTATGAAACTACATTTCTATGTTTCTTTGACCATTTGGTTCAATATATTTCTACATGGCATAACCCACAGCTACCATAGTTATGATTAAGACTCAATCTGATATGTTTCTCGGAATAATTAGGATACCAAACAGTACCCACCGGCACAGCAGATAACCATAGTTGCCATTCACAGTGCCTAACCTCTTAACATCCATCATTAGGTTCAATAATGCAAGTAGAAAATAAAAATTACGGCAGTAAACTCCAATGCAAGAAACTTGAAAGTTGAATAGGAAAAGTATAGAATGGCACGAACTGACCTCTATGCTGATTAAGACACCATAAAGAGAGCTAGCATTCTTTGCCATGGCTAAAAAATCATCTAAAGTTAAGAACTTCCCAGAATTTTTGAACTTCGGATTTCGAAACAATTTGTAAGCTGACTGTGGGCTTGATATTACAGCTACAATGAAAGTAATGATAGATTACAAAAAAATTAATGCCAATTATATCTATTTAAGAAACAGCAAGACGGCTAAATCTCAGCAACTAAAACACAGACTTAGATGATAAGGCAAAGTAAATAAAACTGACATAGTATGCACGGAAACATTATCTCCCAAAGCAGGGATTTTAGTCATGCTCCTCGAACAAGGTTATGGGTAACAATCTTTCAAGCACAGAAAAAAATTTGAGGAGGAGCACTCACAAAGCATCAAAAATACCCACTCAACATAATGTACAAAATTCAATCTTTATTGAGTTAGACAACTTTTATTTTCAACATGTTATGTTTCGAAAACTATTAGAGACTATAGATGACATCCCACCCATTCCAAAAGAAAAAATAAAACAAAGCAAAAGTTCAGTACAATAAAGAACAAGCAAAATGAGAACTAAATTCAACTTACGTGTCAAGTTTCGAATATCAATCCATGACATGTTGAAGGTAAATATTCCACTGCCTTGCGTAATCTCTGGAATTGTTGTTGTAAGATTGCTAAAACTTGATTGAGCAACTGTTGTGCTATCTATCAGATTTATAGAGCCCAAGCAAATAGGTGTTCCATCCTTTGTCATTTGAACAGGACAGTCAAGAACATCTACACCATCTTTAATTGCTTTTAAATATGCCAAGTCAGTACAACCAGGAAAGTCTCCACTTGCTCCATTTTTTGAGATGACCAAAAGGTTCACTGTAGCATGCCGACAAAATAAAATACGTTATGATAAACCTTAAAACGATTGTTGGTGCCTTGAAACTCATAATCTCATGACTGTTACCACTAACTCTCAAAAAGAAAAATAAGATCTTTTGATCAGAAGCATTGTATAATGACACACCTTGTTTTGAAGCATTTTTGCCTAGATGAGCAAAGCAATCTGCAATATGAAACAAAAGTTAGCATCTCATCGAAAATGGTTCTTATCCATTAGCAGCAAAGGATAATGATATCTAGTAAAAACCAGACAACATTTCTTTCAGTAATCAGTCTAAGTTATTGTGTAGGGCATGTCAGGCCACAACAGTAAAGAGAGATAGAAAAGGCAGACATAGTTTCGCTTCACCTTCTTATTCATATGATGCAACTACAGCATGAGGCAACCAAGGTGAAAAAAAAAAGTGGAAGATTCTTAGGTGCACCCTGTTAGTCGTACAGCAGGATATACTCCCTAATTTGTGAAAACTACAAAAATTTGGAAGACATTTCCAAGATGGCAGCACAAGTCAATCAGACAAGTAAGGCTCAATAGGAATAATGAGAATTTCACCATAATTTAAGTTAAAAAGTAAATAACATTTTATAAGATGCAAAAACAAATTGAAGAAATATACGAGAACTGACATTGCATATACAAACTGGTATATAACTTACCTATAGCTGCTGATGGAGATAATGGGAAGTCGGATATCAATCCATCAACAGAGAAGTTACCATTGTCAACAAACTGAAGATACTCAGCCACTGGATCGTAGGAGTAATTGAAGCTAAATGGAACATCATTATAAAAGTCAGATGCAAAAACTTCTAGCCCTTCTTTGTGAGCATCCAAGACAACAGAGGTAGAAGATAGCAAATAAAGATCTGCATCTACGCGCCAGATATAAGACTTGGGTAAAATGATTCCAGAGGCAAATGTCTTGATAAATGTGAGATTTTTTAAGAGAGAATCATAAGTCTGGTTGGTTGAAGGCTCCACCTCTTTCTGTCCTAGAAACCGGAAGACAAGCTTTGTTGTGCTTCTTCGGAAACGTGCTGCAATACTTTGCAAGAAAGCCACCTCCGGTGATGAGATATAGCCAACAGTTACATTCACATTTCTTGTTACAGAAAGTATAAAGTTTTTCATACTCAGGTTGTGTTGTGTATAGAACGCATCATGCTGCAAAAATAGAAAAGCATTCAATTAAATCCAAAAACAGGAAGATGAAGTTATACTAATTTAATACCGGGATAAGAAGAGACAAGAGTGAAAAAGTAAGACAAAGGAATTATTAAGCATTGATTAATCCTATACCTGAATATTCAACCAAAAACCAGGAGGTTGTAAATTTGAAGATATATCCTGAACAGTCATAATTGGATAACCATTGCCATCAAGCTTATTGGAACGAGAATAGACACCTTGAGTTACTGTCCAGATAACAAATTGCACATTAGAATGTGATACATCAAACAAATAGCAGAAAGCACGAAGAATTTACTACTAGAGCATTTCAAAGCAAGTCAAGAAACAAACTTACTGAAAAAACATGCTGAATCTCAATAGGTAATAATGTTGACATGACTGCTAGCACAAGCATATCAGAATTCAGAATTAATTACCTAATTAATTGCAAAATTGCTTGAACTGGGTTTTTAATGGTCAGTGTTTGATGATTCAAAACTAAAACTTATTTTGACACCATTAGATGAACTTGGCACTCACAAGTTCATTAACCATACATCAAGCAAAGTTTATGAAGATAATGATAATAATGAGAATGGCGACAAACACAAAAGTAATGAATGATATCAAGAACATTGATGATGACAGGAAAAAAAAAAAAAAACACAAAGAGGATAAATTGTTAGCTGAACTTACAAGAAACATTTCCTAGATCCTTGAGAGCGTAATCAACAGAAAACCATCCCTTGGTAGAGACGCCATTAACAAGGTAAGCCTTCTGCCCATGCGGGTAAATATGTGCAATGTCAGAATTATTATCCAGATTAAGATCAGGAAAGCAAATCCCAGCTGCATCTTTTGTTAATTGCACATCACACCACAAGATTGCATCAGGTAGACTAGTTGATAAAGCGAAGCTATAAGCTATGAAACTAGAGTCTGGAAATATTCCAGAAAATCCACCACGTGCTATGACAAAGGGTGCATTCCCTGCAAAAGGAATCAAATAGTTTAAGCTTATTGAACAACAGAAAATTAAAAAGTAAAACGAACTTTACAAAATCTTTGTCTGATATGAATGCTAATGTTAAATGCTTTTATGTATCTATAGACTGAAATGTTGTAGCTCACTATGCTGACAGGTGAGGATATCGAAATTTTAACCTGCCCTGAAGAACGTCTACTTCTCATATTGTAAAATGTTGGAATATATCGTATTTGCTCTTCATCAATGTTCTTCATAACCAAACAAATTTTAGCAAAATTTTTAGTTAATTATGCTATTCAAGCTGTTTGGTAGAGAAAAAAAAAAGCCAAACTGTTAATAAAGAACAAAATCCCATTATAGTTTAAGAACGAAGACTCAAAATAGAAAGCAAAAATATTCAAAGAAGTAAATCATGAAAGACTTGAAGCTGCATTTTCCATCAATTTGTTTCACTTTCTCATCAACAAAAATTGAAAATTTTTAACTACTGAATAGATGAAATAAATAGAAAATTTGTAAAAAGAAAAGGGAAAGATTTCCACTTTGAGTAAGTTGGAAATCATTAAAACACGCGTTTTTTATCGTTTCTTCAACCTTTTATAGGAATGAAAGAGAAATTAGACAAAATTTTCTTTCTTTAAGGAAAAAGGAGAAAATCTGAAAAGCTTTGTCTTTCCTCCGCTTTCTTTGCAAACAAACGGAAAATATTAAATATTTAAGAAAAAAAAGTGAAGCTCCAACTAGCATAGTTTGAACAATCTTCTCACCATTTTATTTTCCTGGAAACCAAAGATAAACTAACTAAAATCCAAACAGCTCAAGTAGCTCGAAGTAAGCTTAGATTGAGCAATTTTCTCATCATTTCCTTCACTTTCGAGGAAACCAAACAAAAACAAGCTTACAATTAAGCCAAACACAGGAAAAATCGAACATGTTTCCAGCTCAACAAGCCATTTCCTCAACATTTCCTCCTCCTTCTCATCAACCAAACAGAAAACTAACTAAAAAAAAGAAACTATAACCAAAAGAAAATAAATTTATCTCATCAATTGATTAATTTATAAAAGAAAACAAAGAAAGAATCTAAATAAGAGAAACCCACCGCTTAGAGTCTGCCAACGAGAACGAGTCGATCCCTGAGCAGAAACCAAAGCTACTGAAGCTAACAAAGCTTGAACTACCAAAATGGCAACCGAAATGCCACGTAAGCTTCCCATTGCCGGTAAAATCTCCTCCGCTGACAACCGAGCTCAGCTCCGCCACTGATCTCCGCCGTCTGTTTGTTCCTGTCCTTCGTAAACCGTACAAGATTAGAGAGAGAACAGAGGAAAACACTGAACTTTTAGGCTGGCTTTGTTTTTGCTGGTTTCAGATATTTATATTATTAAAATTTAATTAATTATTATTTTTATCCAATTAAATGAGTTTCTCTCGACCGAATTATACGTTGTCCTCAGCTCGGCTCCAACCGGTCTGAGGAAGGTTCTTGGCTTAGAGGTTTTTGTCCTAAGCTGCGGGACAACGATTGAGTGTGACCGCCTCCACATTATTATCATGATCCCTAAAATTTTAAACTTGAGGTTTTCTTTGTTTTTACTTTATTTATATATTTAATGGTGAATTTGTATTTAGGAAAGTAAAAAGAAATTTATTGCAAGAATAAATTTAAAGTTACATGTAATTTTTTATGGTTCCTTTATATTTCCTAGGTAATTAGATGTAATTAAAAAAAAAGTAGCTAGAAATCTTATTTAAATATGTAATGAATCGAATATGAACAAATTTTATATATTTGTAATTTATTTATTTAATTAATGAATTTTAAAATATTATTCGCATTTTTTTTTAAGTTTAAGATGAATATAAATAAATAAAAATCAAATATATTCACAAATTATTCATCAAATATTATGTTTGTTTACACATTCAAATGTAAACAAATTAAACATGAACGAATGAATAAATTTTACTATATTTGTGTTCTATTTATTTGATGAACGAATTTTAAAACGTTATTTGTGATTATTTATTCAGCTTAATAAATAATATAATCAAACAAAAAATTATCCTATTCTCAAATTATTTATCTAACTTTTTTTATTTTACACTCATAATCTTGTTACAATAATAGAATGGTAATTTATTATGATATGTACCCTACAAATAAAATATTTATAACTAAAGCAACAATTTGACCAGGTTTTCTATTTAATACTATTATTTTTTTCAACTTAGGTTTATTAATTTTATTTAACAATACATGATATATACAAATATCAATATCAAGTTTTGCATTAAAACAATTATGCTGACGGTGTTTTTGGTACAAATAAATGATCTATACTTGCAATAGAAAAATACGATCAAAGGGCATCGAAGTTGATTTTTTATGATGCATTTCGCTAAGTTAATTAAGTGTTTAAATTTTTTGGATGGAGAAGGAAAGTTGTGGAGAATGTGTGGAAAGCTTAAAAGATAAAGGTTTAAAATTATCATACTTAGACTTTTTTTTTTACCTTTTACATGAGATAATAGATAATATAATCGATGTTGTTGGGAGTTGATGAAAATATTATGTGGAACTTGAAATAGAGCCATTAAGTATGGCTCATTTAATAATCCCAAAGTAACGTTGATTACCTTTAATGATTATAAGTAAATTAAAAATTAATTGATTTATTGTGAGATAATATTTCGATGAGACATTAATAATAGTAATTGGGCAATCTTATTTTGGATGAATGAGTGAAGACGAGCATATTTTATGACGAGAGGTCTAAGTACAAATCATTTTTAGTATAACATGTTAGTCAAATGTATATTAACTTGACGAGTGTGGATGTTGATTTTGTTGACTATTAAGTGGATAAAAAAGTTATAAATTTAAATTATGTATCAAAGATTAAAAAAATCTTTTTTAATGTTAATTTAGTAATAAAAAGTTATACCTTTCATAAAAAAAATGAAGTATTATGCAAAAATTAACTTTTTTGTAAATCAAAACCTTGTATATGATAATTTGTTCATAAATGTAACGATTGTAAAAAATTAGTTATTTTAAACTTGACAAATGAAAATATTAATTTTAAAGTCATGATGTGTATTTGTTGATCTTTTTTAAAATCACATTATCCTGATTTAGATTTTTTAAATAAGTTTATATATTTTTATTATACTAAAAAAACTTTTATCCCTTATTTGTATTCAAATGAAATTTTATTTGAAACAAAAGATTGATTCATGCTAAAGGTTTATTTGTGTACAAATCAAAAGTTAAGAGTCTATTTAAATATAAATTAAAAATTAAAAATTTATTTTGATGTAATAAAAATATAAATATTTATATAAATAAAATGATAAAATTCAATGATTCTTTTATTATTTTAGCCATTTTTCTTCTTTTATACATAGAAAAACAAAAACATCAACAAGATTAAACCGGTTAATAAGAAGAAAAGTTTCATTTTCTTATCAATTGAGTTCGATCTTTGAAGAACATTTGGAGGATAAAATCTTGAATGCATTAGATGGTAATTCATATATTTGATAAAAAATTTATATTATAATTTATATCGATACATTAAATTCAACATATTTTTCTCAAAATTCATATGTTGTTTTGTCAAAATTTTAAATTATGTTATTTTTTATTTTATTTTATGTAATATCATTGTATTATGTTTAAATGGTTAAAATTAATTAAATTAATATAAAAAATATATCGTAAGATTATTAAAAAATCAAATCCAAACAAATGAAAAATATCGATTGGTATTATAAAAATATAGAAAAAAAAAATTATGCAGAGTAACAACGAGATCCGAATTAGAAACGTGGATCAGACTCTTTCTCAGTAAATATTTTCCACTGGCATGATGGTTTGGAGTTTCAAAACCAATAATAACCACCGCAAATGTCCTCGCCTGCGCCAATTAGAGGGACAGCCGATCCCAGCCATTGAATGTCTGAACTGAATTAGTCAAAAGTACTGGACCCACTTTCTTTTTTTTCATGGCTCGAGCCTTCCAACCCAAGCCAGCAACTGGATGAAGTGGAGGGTAGAAGTGTAAAATTTTTAAATTAAAAATTGATTTAAAATTATAATATTTTATTAAGTACGGTTTAATTTATTTATTTATTTAAATTAAATTTAAATTTTAAATATATGTATAATTTAGCTCGAATTTTAAATTAAAAAATAAAAAAATTAAATTATAAATTTTTTAAAGTTTTATATGTATTTTAAATTTTTATAAATAAAATAATTATTTTATATTTAAATTATTTAATTATAAAAAATGATATTAAAATAATATATAAAAAATAAAAAAGTTTAAATTTAAAACTTAAAACCAAATTTGTAGAATTAATACCGAATTATATAAAAATTCGATTTAAATTCAAATAAAAGTTTAAAAATTTATAATTTTATATATTATTTAAAATCAAATCAAATTTATTTTCGGAGTGCATCACTAAGTCGATCATTAAGAGAGTGGTTGGGTCCACGGCAGTTCCCACATGGCAAAAGCCACCACCGTGGGGTCACGCAAACGCGCAAAAACGGTCACGTTCCAAAGTGGGATCCTACCAGTCCACCACAAGGAGGAAAAAAATGGCTAAAATTTGTTGCAAAGTGGGAAATCAATATAAAATCTTGAGGATGAAATTGAAAGATTAGACAAATTATGTGTTTAGACTTAGGATTTTGAAGGGTTGACCTTGAGTCAATGCTTAAACACCAAATTGTGTTTTGGTTAAATTGATGGTTACTGTATTTGAAGCTGTTTTTTGTTTTAAATATGATTAGGGATATTTTATATTATATTTTATTTTAATTTTTCTTTAAATGTTTTAAAACTATTTTTATACTTAAATTTAATTTTTTACTAAATTAAATTTTAAATTCAATCATTCCTCTCTTTAAATGAAAAAAAAATTATTGTTTTAAAAATATTAATTTTTATTTGATCATTGGTAATAACATAGATAATGAATTTCAAATATAATTTATAATAATAAAAAAAAGGTTAAGGCTTATATTCCCCTTGATATTTGAATTTCAGCAAAACTACAATATTTTTTCTACATGACAATGTCAAAATGAATTATTAATTTTTTTCTTTTTTTTCTCTCAATCCATCTTTGAAATTTGCAACGACCCATGTGTGCCATGCTTGCTTCTATAAATTAAAGTAATTATTTTGGAAGAGAATCTTTTCATTTTCATTTCTATTGTGAAACATCTTTCATACTCAATCAAAGCAATTATAGAAGACAAAAAACAAAAAAAAACAAAAACCTTGCAAAAAAAGGTGAAAATTCTCTTAACGACTCTAAATCCTAAGTTCAATAACTCAATTTGGGATTTAATTATACTTTTATTAAATTTTAATTATTAAAATTAAATTTTTGATATTTTATCGATAAATCATATGACTATTATAAAAATTTTAAAATGTTAATTAATGTATATTATTAAAATTTAATTTTTCAAATAAACGTTTAAAATACATAAATTAGATGAAAAATATATATAGTTTTTAGATCATTTTAAAGGATTTAATAGCGATAATTATTATTTCATGTATGTTTTTATAGATTGATCAATGTATAAATTAATTCATCCAATAAAAATAATTACAAAAGGAAAAGGTTCCATTTGTTATGTTTATATAAAAAAAAAAGTAATAATTATACCATGTTCTCTCTGTTCATTATTATAAATTAAATTAGTGAACCCTTTGTTCATTATTATCTAAAGCAATACATTATTAATTGTAAGTTACATAAAGAGGGCCAAGGCATTGGAACAGTATCACACTTTAACATAAATAAATTAGATGAAAAGTAGCTTTGATGTAAGTTGTTAAGGTTTAGAATATAGATGTAAAATAACTATATTCGAATTTTTATGATTTTTTATTGTTAGACAATTTATAAATTTTAAAAAACCTGTAAATTTCTTAATGAATTGAAGAATAAAAAAAAAAAAAAATTTTATTACTTTATTTACATTTGCTTGGTTTCCAAACTGTGATGCCATGCCACATCTCTGGACTTTTCTTTCTTTTAGTCACTTTCATTAAAGTAGTTTTATGCTTTTTCAGGCACTTTCATGAAAGTAGACTTGAATCTTATTCAAAACAATAGGCTGGCTTTATAAGAAGACTATACCTTTCAAGCTTTTGCAAGTCAATTTTTACTAATTTTTCATTTTTTTTACCTTCTCAATTGCCCCGTTGGTCTTCCCTCGTGATTCATACCAATTCAGATTTTTTGCAATTTTTTTTTTAGTTAATTACAAAATTAATATTTAAATTTTAAAAAAATATATAAATTGATACTTTTTTTAATATATTTAATTTAAAATAATAAATTATAATAAATAAATAACTCTTTAAATAAAACATTAACTCAAATATTACATCAAAAAATTTTACTATAATTTAAAAATCATTTGTGATATTATATCTAAAATAAATATTTTGATATATATGATGAGGAAGGAAGTTTTCTCTTGCATATAATTCCAATATGTCACCACATAGGAAGGAAGTTTTCTCTTGCATAAAATTCCAATGTGTCACCGCATAGTATTAATGAAGAATATGATGACATGGAAGGGAATTATTGGTCCACGTCAGCATAATGATTGTGAAAGAGGTTGCTTCTTAACAACCGGAATAGAAAAAGATGGAGAGCACTACTAAATTTCATGTAGGGTATTTTGGGGTAGTGGTCCTAGAAATGGGAGGGCCCTTGAATACTAAAGACTTGTCCAAAGGAAATGGACTCTTCACTTTGGTCTTTGGATGTATATGTTTCCAAGCAACCATATTTTCTCTTCCAATATTACTTTGTTTTGAATTATCCAAAAAAATCTAACAAATTGTTCGTGCAATCAATTTTAAAAATAATATTTAATAAATTTAAGATTTATTATTTTATTTTTAAATTTAAATTATTATTTAAAAAATAATAAATTTGATTGAAATGTATGTTTAATATCGAATTAAGTCAATTTGTGAAGTCCACTTATTATATAGAATATATTTAATTTTTACATTGTAACATTTAGCTCAATTGATGTTAGAAAAACTATACAATTTATTGAAAAAATATTTCGAGTAAAATGTAATAAATCAATTAACAAATAAATCAACAAATTAAATGGATATCATAGTTTTAAAAAATGAAATTAAAAAAAAATTCATGCGTAATGAAACTTGAATTTAAAATTTTTTGATTTTCTAAGATCCTCACCTTATAATTACAAAAAAGTCTCATTGCCTTGACACAATTATAAGTGTATGTTGAATGCCTAAGCCCACTAATTTTAAAGTAAGGATACAAATCAATATAGATTAATGTTAACATCATAGCTTTGCAATTGTACAAAATTGGAGGTTTTTTTTTTTAAGAAATAACAAGTATAAAGAATTTATAATCATAATTAAGTATCACATCTATATAATTAATTATTAAATCAAAATCAAGTTACAATTACTAAATAATCAATTAATAAATTATAATATAACTAACCAATTAAACCAACATACAATAAAATTTAAACCTAACACCTCAGATTTTAAAACTCCCTTTTTGTCGGTTGCCAATAAACCAAGATCTCATTGAAGAAAACTATAATCTTTTAAATGTTGTAGAACAAATTAAAAACAAATGATCGTAGTTTGAGGATAGAACAAAAAATTACAGCTACTAAAATTTGAATTTCGAATCTGTTAATATTATTTTTTTAAAAGTAATTATATGAATTAATTTAATTAGGTTTTGAATTTAAAGACAATAATATATACCCATCTTGACTACTTATTTTGTAACATTTGCCTATTTTGGATCATAATTTAACATAAAGTTATTGTATTTACTATTTATCATAGTATTTAGTTCGGTTCAAATTTATTTTTTTATTCAATTTATATTAAATTCGACTATTAAATACATATATTATATTCAAATCAGATTTTGAGTCAATAAATGAAAAATAAAAAAAATCAAATCGAACCGAATTATATATTTTTATTAATTTATATATTTTTTAAATTTGTATAAAATAAAAATAATAATTTTATATCAAAATCTATTTAAATATATTAAAATTTTATATTAAAATTAATATATAACATAAACATTTTTAAAATTTTAAAAATATATAAATTAAATCGAATAAATAAAATTTGATTCAGTTTATATTGAATCATATAAAAATTTGATTCAATTTAGATCTAATTTTAAAATTTTATAATATTATATAATATAAAAAAAATCAAATCAAATTTAATTCTATATAAATGTTTGTCTTCGTTTCGAAATTTGGTTGGAGATATTGGTCTCCGAAAGTGTTGTTCCGACAATTCTTGTATCAAAAGAAGAAATAGATTCATGCCAGCCAATAGCAGCTCTGAAAGAAACGTTAATGGACAGTTGGGAATACTGTTGATGACCAAGTCTGTCGAGTGATGGCTTTATAAGAAGACTATACTTTTCAAGCTTTTGCAAGTCAATTTTTACTAATTTTTCATTTTTTTTTTTAACCTTCTCAATTGCCCCATTGGTCTTCCCTTGTCATTCACACCAATTCAGCTTTTTTGCAAAATTTTTTTTAGTTAATTACAAATTTAATATGTAAATTTGAAAAAAAATATAAATTGATACTTATTTTTAATATATTTAATTTAAAATAATAAATCATAATAAACAAATAACTCTTCAAATAAAACGTTAACTCAAATATTACATAAAATTTTTTATTATAATTTAAAGATCATCTGCGATATTATATCTAAAATAAATATTTTGAGATATATGACTGAGGCTTTCCCTTGCATGTAATTCCAATATGTCACCACATAGGAAGGAAGTTTTCTCTTGCATATAATTCCAATACGTCACCACATAGCAAGGAAATTTTCTCTTGCATAAAATTCCAATATGTCACCACATAGGATTAATAAAGAAATATGATGACATGGAAGGAAATTATTGTTCCCCATCAGCATAATGATTGTGAAAGAGGTTGCTTCTTAACGATTGGAACAGAAAGAGATAGAGAGCACTACTAAATTTCATGTAGTGTATTTTGGGATAGTGGTCCTAGATAGGGAAGGGCCCTTGAATACTGAAGACTTGTTCAAAGGAAAGGGACTCTCCACTTTGGTCTTTGGATTTATATGTTTCCAAGCAACAATTTTTTTTTCCAATATTACTTTGTTTTGAATTATCTAAAACAATTTAACAAATCATTCGTGCAATCAATTTTAAAAATAATATTCAATAAATTTAAAAATTATTATTTTATTTTTAAATTTAAATTATTATTAAAAAATAATAAATTTGATTGAGACGTATTTCTAATATCGAATCAAGTCAAAATTGGAAGTTCACTTATCGTATAGAATATATTTAATTTTGACATTGTAATATTTAGCTCAATTGATGTTAGAAAAATTATATAGTTTATTGAAAAAATCTTTCGAGTAAAATTTAATCAATCAATGAACAAATAAATCAACAAATTAAATGGATATCATAATTTTAAAAAATGAAATTAATAAAAATTCATGCATAATAAAACTTGAATTTAAAATATTTTGATTCTCTAAGATCCTCACCTTAAAATTACAAAAAAGTCTCATTGCCTTGACACAATTATGAGTGTATGTTGAATGCCTAAGACCACTAATTTTAAAGTAAGGATATAGATTAATACAAATTAATGTTAACATCATAGTTTTGCAATTGTACAAAATTATAGTTATTTTTAATAAAATAACAAGTATAACAGAAATTATAATCATAATTAAATATTACATTTATATATTCAATTATTACATCAAAATCAAGTTATAATTATTTAATAATCAATTAATAAAATAGAATATAACTAAATGATTAAACTGACATACAATAAAATTTGAACCTAACACCTCTAATTTTAAAACTTCCTCCTTGTCGGTTACCACTAAACTAAGATCTCATTAAAGAAAATTATAATCTTTTAAACGTTGTAGAACAAATTAAAGATAAATGATCGTAGTTTAAGGATAAAATAAAAAAATTTAAATACTAAAATTTAAATTTTAAATTTATTGATGTCATTTTTTAAAAAGAATTACATGAATTAATTAAATTAAGTTTAAAATTCAAAGACAATAATATGTACCCACCTTGACTGCTTATTTTGTAACATTTGCCTATTTTGGAGGATAATTTAACATAAAGTTATTGTATTTATGATTTATTATAGTGTTTAATTTGGTTTGGATTTTTTTTTATTCGATTCATATTAAATTTAGATTATATTTTGTATTAAAAATAAAAAATAAAAAATTTGAATTGAATCGAATTATATATTTTTATTGATTTATATATTTTTTAAATTTTTTATAAATAAAAATAATAATTTTATATAAAAAATTATTTAAATATATTAAAATTTTATATTAAATTAATATAAAAAAATAAAAACTTTAAGTTTCATAAATAAATAAAATCAAACAAATAAAATTCAATTTAATTCAAATTACATCAAATAAAAATATAATTTTATAATATTATATAATATAAAAATATTAAATTAAATTTGATTCGATTCGATTCCATAATTACATCTTAAATTTTTGTTCCTCTTTGGTTGGAGATGTTGGTGTTGAAAGTGTTGTTCTGACGATTCGTGTATCAAAAGGAGATATAGATTCATGCCAGCCAATAGCAGCTCTGAAAGAAATGTTAATGGACAGGTGGAAATAGCGTTGATGACCAAGTCTGTCAGGTGGGGGCATCATCAAAAAAGCAACAAGGAAACTGATTGAAATCACTGGCTTGGGCACTCTGACAAAAGTGACCCCTTTTTTTTTTTATATAAAAAAGTGCAAGCTAGAGTTATTTTATATAAAAATTCGTATATTAAAATTTATATTATATTTTATATAAAAATTATATCATAATTTATATTAATATAAAAATATATAATATAATTTTTTATTTTATTAAATTTATATATAATTATTACTATAATTTCAAATCATATCATTTTTAAATTTTATTTTAACATCACATTAATATCATATCATTATATCATATTTTAATTATTTGATTTATTTAATAAATTGTATTGTAACAAGAAATCTATACAAAAAAGGCCTCAACTTGCCTTGATTAAAATTGAATCCTATAGAAAATTTATTTTTATATATTTGAAATTGTCAATATTTAAAATCTAATTAAAAGGCTTTGGTTGTTGGTTAAGGATAAAAACATTTACTAAATATATAGAAAAAAATTAAAATTAAAAATGATAATAGAGCAAATATTTATTATTTTTTAAATATCTAAATTCGAATTCGTTTCATATTTATAATATTTAAATTTGTTTAGGTTTAATATCATTATCTAAATTCAAATCCGTTTAAATAATTATTATCTATTTAAATATTTGAATATGTTAAATCATCCGTTTATTTAAATTTTTTATCAAAATATAAAATGACCAATAATTTAATTTAAAATATAAGTTCACTTTTAATTAATAACAAATAAAAGTTATTTGTTAAGGTCCAAAATCTTCAACAATTATAAAGTTTAATAAATTTTATATATGAAAATAGATAACGAATTTGGATATTCGTTGTTATTTATTAAAATTTAAATGAATTTAGATATCGGATATCCATTATATACTATTTGTATCTTACTTGAATCTATTATAGATAGTAAATTTTTTATTCCAATCACTTAATCATTCATTTATAATTATCTAAATTTAATATAAATGGATTGAAAAATAACAGATATCCATTTATTTACTATCCATTATTTTCTCCAATTAAAACAAGTTTCATGAATCGAAGTGCTTCAATTACTGGCAAATCGTTTAACAGTTGAATAAGGAATTCTGGATTCAGGCTGTTTCAAGAACATAAAGTGCTTCAGGCTGCAAGGAACTTAAAACATATCAGTTAGAAAGCAACTTAGAACAGTTAATTGTATGCAAATTTTATGATACTAAAGATGAAAACAATGAAAAAACTGCTAAAATTCAGGTCTTTATCTATAATCTGATCATTTTATTATTTAGAAAATTGTTTTTTAAGACCTTGCCTTGGCATATTGGTGGTGTGGGAAGATTACATTTACATTTCTTAGGCAATGCAAATGGGCGGGCAGGGTCAATTTTGAATGCTGGAAGAGCATCTTGAAGCTGCTGAGACAAGTCAAGTTGCCATGTTTTATCAAACTACAGCATTGCTTGGTTGGTGCTGCGAGAGGATATTTTTTGGTGACATTGAGTAAATATGACAATTTAAAATAAAAATGGGTGAAATAATATGAAAAAATTATAAAAAAGTATAAATATGATACAACATAAAATTTTAATAAAAATTATATATAATTTCAACAAAAAAAAAATTCGTGTCACAAGAATTGTGATACGTAATATTTGTAAAAAAAAAATAAGTATATTAATTATTAAAATTTTATATAACATATATATAATAATTATTATGTTATATTTGGCCAATACAAGTTTATTGTCACAATTCTTATCAAGTGGTGAGATATTTTTCGTTTTATGCTATTGGACATAACTTTTTTATCTCACAAATTGAAAATATTTTATAAAACTTATATAAAAATTATTTTATAAAACTTATATATATTTATTAATACAAATTTGAATCATATCATATTTATATTTTATTTTCATATCATATTATTATATTGTATTTTATATTATAAGGTTTATTTAATAGTTTGAATTGTAAGAAGGAATCTATATAAGAAAAGGCCTCAACTTGCCTTGATTAAAATTGAATCTTACCTATCATAATAGAAGTTTTTTTATATATATGTTTGAAATTGTCAAAATTTAAACCCTAATTAAAGGTCACCAATTATTGGTAAAAATAAAAACATTTACTAGATATATAGAATAAAAAATAAAACTAGAGATGATAATGGAGTGGATATTCATTATTTTTTAAATATTTATATTTGAATCCGTTTAATATTTATAATATTTGAATTCATTTAGGCTTAATATTATTATTCAAATTCAAATCGATTTAAATAACTATTATCTATTTAAATATTTAAATTCATTAAAATATTCGTTTATTTAAATTTTTTATCAAAATATAAAATTAACAATAATTTAATTTAAAATTTAAGTTTATTCTTAATTAATAACAAATAAAAGTTATTAGTTAAGGTTCGAAACTTTCAACAAATATAAAGTTTTATAGATTTTACATATATAAATGGATAACAAATTTGAATATCCATTATTATTTATTAAAATTTAAACGAATTCGAATATTAGATATCCATGAAATATTATTCGTATTTTATCCAAATCTATTATGTATAAAAATTTTTTTATCTGAATTCATTAATTATATATTTATAACTATTCGAATCCGATATAAATTAATCAAATAATTACAAATATCTGTTTATTTATTATCTATTGTCATCTAAATTAAAACACATTTCATGAATTGAAATGCCTTAATTACTACCAAATCCTTCAACAGATGACTAAGGAATTTTGGATTCAGGCTGTTTCAAGAGCATAAAGTGCTTCAGGCTGCAAGAACAAAATATATCAGTTAGAAAGCAACTTAGAACAGTTAATTATATGCGAATTTTATGATACCAAAGATGAAAACAGAAAAAACTGCTAAAATTCAGGTCTTAATCTATAATCTGATCATTTTATTATTTAGAAAATTGTTTTGTTAAGACCTTGCCGGCATTGTGGTGGTGTGGGAAGATTACATTTATATCTCATAGGCAATGCAAATGGGCGGGCAAGGTCAATTTTGAATGCTGGAAAAGCATCCTTGAAGTTGCAGACACAAGTCAAGTTGCCATGTTTTATCAAACTACAACATTGCTTGCTTGGTGCTGCTGGAGGATACTTTTTGGTGACTATTGAGTAAATCTGACGATTTAAAATAAAAATTGATGAAATAATAGGAAAATTATATTAAAAAAGTATAAATATGATATAAAATAAAATTTTAACAAAAATCATATATAATTTTAACAAAAAAAAATCGAATCACAAGAATTGTGATATATAATTTTTGTAAAAAATAAGATATGAGTATACGAATTATTAATATTTTATATAATATGAATACATTAATTATTAGATTATATCTCGCCCTTATAAGTTTAGTATCACGATTCACATCAAATTATGAGATATTATTTATTTTAAACTATTAAATTTCATTATTTTATCTCATAAGTTAAAAGTGATATAAATACTCTTTAATACCTAATTGATGTGAGATTCATGATATATTTCTTTATTCTAATGATGACTCATTGTCTTCGGTGATATATCATTAATATCTAAAACTAATTGTAATACCAAATATCATTACTTATATCTATTTATGAAATATTATTTATTCATTTTTTGAATTTTATAATTTTATTTTATAGAAAATATCTCGAAAGTTAAAAGTAACGAAGGTAGTTATATTTCAAGGTCAACTTTAATCCATAACCAACTTAAAATTCACGATTCCTCTGGAAGCCCGTGACATTCGGCTTGGGCAACTGAATGTTACGTGTGGAATTTGGAGTTCATTTAATAACAAGATTCCTGTTATTTGCATTAGACAGACGGTTTCATTTGAGTGACGACTCATGGAAATTGGGCTGCTTCAGAGGATTGCAATGGGCCTTCAATTGAGATAGAGCTGCCCAACCATAATTTGGGCTGAATTCAAATTAGCATCCTAACCCATTGGGCTTCACAATAATCTAACAGGCCTTGATTAGTCACTTCCATCATTTAATTTTTCACTGATTTGTATGATTAATATGTGATTTAATTCTTGAATTATATTATTTTCAATGATTTGATATTTATTAAAATTATTCAAATTAGATACTTGAACCTTTTTTTAAAACATTTTTCTTCACTCACTAATTCTATTTAATGATATGTGACAAAAATCAATTAATAATATCATGATATTTTTCATATTTTTATTAATCAGTATCTATTATATTAGCATTTATACTAACAGTGTTAGTAAATTATACAAAATATTTGATAAAAATAAAATAGATATCCAATCATAAATTTTTTTTTATAAGTCAAAATTAGTACAATTCAAAAGCCAAATTACATATTAACTTTTATTTATAAAAAATAGCATAATAGAGAATTACAAATTTTTTTGTGATAGTATTAAAATAAGTTTTAAAGTAAATAGTTCCTTGAGATTAATCCAATAGAAATCCATGATAATTTCAAGATAACCCAAAAAAGTAAAAAACAAAAAAAAAATGAAAACCTTATTCCTCACATTTAAGGTGTTCATAATTTGATTTTAATTAAATTCAAAAAAATCAAATTAATTTAATTTAGTTAATTGATCAGCTACCGAATTAATTTTGATCAATTATCGAAACTAATTTTAAAGAAATTTTGATTTTCAGTTAATTCAATATTAAGTTAATCAAAATATAACAAAACCTATGTATAACTAAAAATATATGAATTATCCATTTAATTTCAAGTTATTAAAGGTTTTAACTTAATATTTTAGTATTTGAAAATTTTTGTTAGATAATTTTATTTAATTTATTTTAAATATAAGAAATTAATAATTTAAAATATAATATAATATAATTATTTTATTATTTGATTAATCTAAAAAATTAATTGAATTGATTAAGTTAATTTTGATCTATTAATTTTTAATATTAAAAAAATTAACTTAATTAATATAAATATATTAATTTAATATTAAATAATTCATTTTAACATTAATTAAATTGATCGAATAAACACCCCATCCACCCATGTATTAGCAATTATTCTTCTTTAGCTCTTAAAATAAAAACTGCAATACCTTGCAAAAAAAAGTGAAAATTCTCATAACTACTCTAAATCCTAAGCTTGATAACTTAATTTGGGATATAATTATACCTTTGTTAAATTTTAATTATTGAAATTAAAAATTTAACATTTTATCAATAAATCATATGACTGTTATAATAATTTTAAAATGCTAACTAATGTATATTATTAGAATTTAATAATTTAAATAAAAGTTTAAAATACATAAATTAGACGATAATATACATATATATATTTTAGACCGTTTTGAAGGACTTAATAGAGATAATTATTTTTTCAAGTATGTTTTTATAGATTGATCAATATATGAATTAATTCATCCAATAAAAATAATTACAAAAGGAACAAGGTTCCATTTGTTATGTGTTTATATATATATATATATATATATAAAGTAGTAATTATACCATGTTCTCTCTGTTCATTATTATATATAAAGTTAGTGAACCATTTGTTCATTATTATCTAAAGCAATACATAATTAATTGCAAGTTACATAAAGAGGGCCAAGGCATTGGAAAAGTATCACACTTTAACATAAATAAATTAGATGAAAAGTAGTTTTGATGCAAGTTGTTATGGTTTAGAATATAGATGCAAATTATCTATATTTCGAACTCTTACCATTTTTTATTGATAAATGATTTATAAATTTAAAAAATTTTAAAAAACCTGTAAATTTCTTAATGAATTGACGATTATATAAAAAAAATTTATTACTTATTTACATTTGCTTGCTTTCCAAACTGTGATGCCATGCCACACATCTCTAGACTTTTCTTTCTTTTAGTCACTTTCATTAAAGTAGTTTTATGCTTTTTCAGGCACTTTCATGAAAGTAGACTTGAATCTTATTCAAAACAATAGGCTGGCTTTATAAGAAGACTATACCTTTCAAGCTTTTGCAAGTCAATTTTTACTAATTTTTCTTCTTTTTTTTTTCCTTCTCAATTGCCCCATTGGTCTTCCCTTGTCATTCATACCAATTCAGATTTTTTGCAAAATTTTTTTAGTTAATTACAAATTTAATATGTAAATTTGAAAAAATATATAAATTGATACTTATTTTTAATATATTTAATTTAAAATAATAAATCATAATAAACAAATAACTCTTCAAATAAAACATTAACTCAAATATTATATAAAAAATTTTACTATAATTTATAAAGATCATCTGTGATATTATATCTAAAATAAATATTTTGAGATATATGACTGAGGCTTTCTCTTGCATGTAATTCCAATATGTCACCACATAGGAAGGAAGTTTTCTCTTGCATATAATTCCAATACGTCACCACATAGGAAGGAAGTTTTCTCTTGCATAAAATTCCAATATGTCACCACATAGGATTAATAAAGAAATATGATGACATGGAAGGAAATTATTGTTCCACATCAGCATAATGATTGTGAAAGAGGTTGCTTCTTAACGATTGGAACAGAAAGAGATAGAGAGCACTACTAAATTTCATGTAGTGTATTTTGGGGTAGTGGTCCTAGATAGGGAAGGGCCCTTGAATACTGAAGACTTGTTCAAAGGAAAGGGACTCTCCACTTTGGTCTTTGGATTTATATGTTTCCAAGCAACAATTTTTTTTTTCCAATATTACTTTGTTTTGAATTATCTAAAACAATTTAACATATCATTCGTGCAATCAATTTTAAAAATAATATTCAATAAATTTAAAATTTAAAATTTTATTTTTAAATTTAAATTATTATTAAAAAATAATAAATTTGATTGAGACATATTTTTAATATCAAATCAAGTCAAAATTGGAAGTCCACTTATTGTATAGAATATATTTAATTTTGACATTGTAATATTTAGCTCAATTGATGTTAGAAAAATTATATAGTTTATTGAAAAAATCTTTCAAGTAAAATTTAATCAATCAATTAACAAATAAATCAACAATTTAAATGGATATCATAAATTTAAAAAAATGAAATTAATAAAAATTCATGCATAATAAAACTTGAATTTAAAATATTTTGATTTTCTAAGATCCTCACCTTAAAATTACAAAAAAATCTCACTAACTTGACACAATTATGAGTGTATGTTGAATGCCTAAGACCACTAATTTTAAAGTAAGGATATAGATTAATATAAATTAATGTTAACATCATAGTTTTGCAATTTTACAAAATTATAGTTATTTTTAATAAAATAACAAGTATAACAGAAATTATAATCATAATTAAATATTACATTTATATATTCAATTATTACATCAAAATCAAGTTATAATTATTTAATAATCAATTAATAAAATAGAATATAACTAAATGATTAAACTGACATACAACAAAATTTGAACTTAACACCTCTAATTTTAAAACTTCCTTGTGGTCGGTTACCATTAAACTAAGATCTCATTAAAGAAAATTATAATATTTTAAAGGTCGCATAACAAATAAAAGATAAACGATCGTAGTTTAAGGATAGAATAAAAAATTAAAATATTAAAATTTAAAATTTAAATTTATTGACGTCATTTTTAAAGATAATTATATAAATTAATTGAATTAGGTTTAAAATTCAAAGATAATAATATGTACCCACCTTGACTGCTTATTTTGTAACATTTGCCTATTTTGGAAGATAATTTAACATAAAGTTATTGTATTTATGATTTATTATAGTGTTTAATTTGGTTTGGATTTATTTTTTATTTGGTTCATATTAAATTTAGATATTAAATATATATTATATTTGTATTAAAAATAAAAAATAAAAAATTTGAATTGAATCGAATTATATATTTTTATTTATTTATTTATTTTTAAAATTTTTTATAAATAAAAATAATAATTTTATATAAAAAATTATTAAAATATATTAAAATTTTATATTAAATTAATATATAAAAATAAAAACTTTAAGTTTCATAAATAAATAAAATCAAACAAATAAAATTCAATTTAATTCAAATTAAATCAAATAAAAATTTATAATTTTATAATATTATATAATATAAAAATATTAAATTAAATTTGATTCGATTCGAATAATTACATATCTTAAATTTTTGTCCCTCTTTGGTTGGAGATGTTGGTGTTGAAAGTGTTGTTCTGACGATTCGTGTATCAAAAGGAGATATAGATTTCATGCCAGCCAATAGCAGCTCTGAAAGAAATGTTAATGGACAGTTGGGAATAGCGTTGATGACCAAGTCTGTTAGGTGATGGCATCATCAAAAAAGCAACAAGGAAACTGATTGAAATCACTGGCTTGGGCATTCTGACAAAAGTGGTCCGTTTTTTTGTTTTTTTTTTATATCAAAAAGTGCAAGCTAGAGTTATTTTATATTAAAATTTATATTATAGTTTATATAAAAATTATATCATAATTTATATTAATATGAAAATATATAATATAATTTTTTATTTTATTAAATTTATATATAATTATTACTATAATTTTAAATCATATCATTTTTAAATTTTATTTTAATATCACATTACTATCATATCATTATATCATATTTTGATTATTTGATTTATTTAATAATTTGTATTGTAACAAGAAATCTATAAAAAAAAGGCCTCAACTTGCATTGATTAAAATTGAATCGTATAGAAAATTTCTTTTTATATATTTGAAATTGTCAATATTTAAAATCTAATTAAAAGGCTTCGGTTGTTGGTAAGGATAAAAACATTTACTAAATATATAGAAAAAAATTAAAATTAAAATTAAAAACGATAATAGAGCAAATATTTATTATTTTTTAAATATCTAAAATTAAATTCATTTAATATTTATAATATTTAAATTTGTTTAGGTTTAATATTATTATTCAAATTTAAATCCGTTTAAATAATTATTATCCATTTAAATATTTGAATCTGTTAAATCATCCGTTTATTTAAATTTTTTATCAAAATATAAAATGACCAATAATTTAATTTAAAGTATAAGTTAACTTTTAATTAATAACAAATAAAAATTATTTGTTAAGGTCCAAAATCTTCAACAAGTAGAAAATTTTAAAAATTTTATATAAGGACATAGATAACAAATTTGAATATTTGTTATTATTTATTAAAACTTAAACGATTTCAAATATTAAATATTATTCGTATCATGCCTGAATTTGTTACGGATAGTAAATTTTTTATTTAAATCCCTTAATCATTAATTTATAATTATTTAAATTTAATATAAATAGATCGAATAATAATAGATATCTGTTTATTTACTATCCATTATTTTCCCCAATTAAAACAAGTTTCATGAATTGAAGTGCTTCAATTACTAGCAAATCCTTCAACAGTTGAATAAGGAATTCTGGATTCAGGCAGTTTCAAGAAAATAAAAGTGCTTCAGGCTGCAAGGAACTTAAAACATATCAGTTAGAAAGCAACTTAGAACAGTTAATTGTATGCAAATTTTATGACACTAAAGATGAAAACAATGAAAAAACTGCTAAAATTCAGGTCTTAATCTATAATCTGATCGTTTTATTATTTAGAAAATTGTTTTTTAAGACCTTGCCTTGGCATATTGGTGGTGTGGGAAGATTACATTTACATTTCTTAGGCAATGCAAATGGGCGGGCAGGGTCAATTTTGAATGCTGGAAGAGCATCTTGAAGTTGCTGAGATAAGTCAAGTTGCCATGTTTTATCAAACTACAGCATTGCTTGGTTGGTGCTGCTGGAGGATATTTTTTGATTAAATCTGATAATTTAAAATAAAATTGAGTGAAATAATATGAAAAAAATATAAAAAAATATAAATATGGTACAAAATAAAATTTTAATAAAAATTATATATAATTTCAACAAAAAAAAAATCGTGTCACAAGAATTATGATACGTAATATTTGTAAAAAATAAATATAAGTATATTAATTATTAATATTTTATATAACATAAATATAAGAATTATTATGTTATATTTGACCAATATAAATTTAGTGTCACAATTCATATCATGTCGTGAGATATTATTCATTTTATGCTATTAGACATAATTATTTTATCTCACAAATTAAAAATGATATAAATACTCTCTAATATATAATTGATGTGAGATTATAACTCATATCTAAAATTATGTTATTTTTTCTCATTCTAACGCTACTCATCATTTTTGATAATATATTATTAGTACTTAAAATTAATTATAATATCAAATATCATTATCTATATCAATTTATAAAATATTATTTATTCAACTCATTAAATTTTATAATTTTACTTAAAAAAAAATCTCAAAAGTAACCCATATCGTTATATTTCAACATCAACTTTAGGCCATAAGCAACCTAAAATTCACGATTCCTCTCGAAGCCCGTGATATTTGGCTTGGTCAACTGAATGTTACGTATATAATTTGGAGTTCATTTAATAACAAGATTCCTGTTATTTGCATTTAGCCAGACGGTTTCATTTGAGTGACGACTCATGGAAATTGGGTTGCTTCCAAGGATTGCGAAGGGCCTTAAATTGAGATAGAGCTACCCATCCATATCTTTGGGCTTTAGTTGAAATTAGCATCCTAACCATTGGGCTTCACCATATAATCTAACAGGCCTTGCTTAGTCGCTTCCATCATTTAATTTATTACTTATTTATAGGATTAATATGTGATTTAATTCTTAAATTATATTATTTTTAATGATTCCATATTTATATAAAAAAAATTCAAACTAGATACTTGAACTTTGTTTTTTTTTTTTTTCCTAACATTTTTCTTCACTCATTAATTCTATTTAATGATAAAATATGTGACACAAAACAATTAATATTATTATGTCAGTATTTTAATTAACAGTGTTAATCAATAGTACAAAATATTTGATAAAAATAAAATTTAGATATCTAATCGTAAATGTTTTTATAAGTTAAAAGTAGTACAATTCAACAGCTAAATTACATATTAACTTTTATTTATTACAGATAGCATAATAGAGAATTACTATATATATATATTTTTTGTGATAGTATTAAAATAAGTTTTAAAGTAAATTGTTGCTTGAGATTAATCCCATAGAAATCCGTGACAATTTCAAGATAACCCAAAAAAGTATAGAAAAGTGAAAATTTTATTCCTCACATGTTGTTTATAATTTGGTTTTAATCAAATAATCGATTAAATTTATTTAATTTGATTAATTAATCAACTATTAAATTAATTTTGATTGATTATTAAAAATAAATTTAAAAAAATTTTGTTAATGAATTCGGTTTGAAAATTAAATTAATGAAAATATAATAAAAATTATATATAACTAAAAATATATGAAATTACACGTTTCATTTCAAGTTATTAAAAGTTTTAATTTAATATTTTAGTATTTGAATAATTTTGTTGGATAATTTTTTAAATTTATTTTAAACATAAAAAATTAAAAATATAATTTAATTTAATATATTTTATTATTTGATTAATTCAAAAAATTAACTAAATTAATTGAATTAATTTTGATTGATTAATTTTAAAAATTAAAAAAATTAATTTAATTAATAAAAATAAAATAACATAATTTAATTAATTTAATATTAAATAATTCGCATTAACAATTATTCTTCTTAGCTGCAGTATCTTCTTGTTCCTTTCCCGAAGAAGGAAAATTAGGATGTCGTGCAAGGCACTTATAGATTGTAGGTTTAGTCGGTCCTGGTTGTTAAGGAACTAAGTGTTTGAACTAGAAACGTTAGATAGCACCAATTTGTTAAACAAGTTTAAATTTTATTGATTTTTTTTTTTTGTGTGTTACAAAAGTTTGAGAATAGAATTATAATTATAATCTTATAAATTCATTAGTGAAAATTTTAAAAATAAGAGTATCAGTAAAGATTTATTTTTTAAAATCATCGATAATAATTTAAATTTCATGTGCTTATTATTTTTATATAAAATTTATTATCTTTTTTTAATATATCTTAACATATATGTATTAATCATTTAATTCGACTGATAAGGATTTTAAATTTTAGTAACGATGGATGAGATAAATTTTTATTAATAAATGTGATTATTTTTTATTTATTTGATATATTATTTTGTTGAATTTCAAAAAGGGTTTTGAAATTCTAATTAATATCTATGGAGGGCACATGGATTAAAGTTTGGGGACAAAGGGACCAATAGTTGGATCCAACTCTTTGAAATCACCCTAAAAAAGATCTTTCAAGAAAGGTGAAGAGTGGGAAATCTTCACTCATTTTACAGTCAAAATCCCATATTTGGCAGTTTTATTTTCACAAATAAGCTAAAACCATCTTATTGAATCTTAATCAAAAATATATTTTGTATACAACATTTTGATATTATCAATGTAATTTTAATTTTGGTTCGATTATTTCATACATTTATTTTTAATAGATAATATTTAATAATTTTATAATTCTTTTAATTACTTTAAATTACTATTTTTTTATATATATATAAAAAAAGAATATGACCTCGTAAGCTAGTGTTTCATAGTCATAATCTTTGCTCGATAACCTAGATTTAAATAAATAAATAAATAAATTTTAAAATTTTCTTTGATCAATAATAATTTTGTATTTTTGTATGTTTGAGTATAAATTTTATTTTTATTTTTATTTTTACACAAATTAGCATTTATTAAATAATACTGATAAATATTCACAAATTTTGTTTATATTTAATTTTTTCTTTAAATTATTTTAAATACGTGTTTTTTTCACATGATATGATATATTTAGGATTTTATTTTTTAACCTTTAAATTATTTTAAAATTATTAATGGGTGTATTTTCTTTAGTTAATATCTTGCATAGTATGTTATTTTGTTCTAATACAAGTATTAATTATCATTTATAATATTCATCACCTCAATTTTTTTGTTCATTGAATTTGAATACTCTCTTAAGCTGAAGTATATCAAACATCCATCGACTTCAATTTTATTTTGTTTTATTTTTGGACGCAATAGATTTTATAATTTTAAAACGACACAATAATATAATATAAAAATAATAAAAATTAAAAATTAAATTATCTAAAATTTTGATTAAAAATTATAAAAAATTTGGTAAAAGTAAAAATATTTTGTATTATCCTATCATTCGATTGTGATAAATAAATTTCTTTATTTGAACTGTGTCCGTCTTATTTTATATATCAAACGAAAAATTTTATTTTATATCATATGATTATTTATATATTTATATCATATAAAATATTAAAATTTATATATTTATATATTTTTTATATCATAATTTATATTATTATAAAAATATAAAATATAAAATTAATTTTATTATATTTACATATTATTATTTTTAAAATTTTAAATTATATTATTTTTTTATTTTTAATAATATCGTATTTATATCATATCAATTTTATATTTTCATATTTAAATCTATCCCCCAAAAAAAAAAAAGCTGCACAAGATCCCAAACGCCACCCCATGTCCACAAATACACGTGTCCACACAAATTAGCTAACGTGTCAAGCCAACAAAGCTAGTGCATTCTCTTTACAGTACTCTTAGAAACACCCAATTACTAACAAAACCGTACCTATTTCAAAGCTTGTCTTGCTCCAAGCTTGTCTTGCTCCTTGCCGTCTTCAACGTAAAAACTAACAACCGTTCTTTTTACTTTGCTTTTCTTAGAAGAAAAATCGATCCTTTCTCTCTCTATATACCAATCTTATATATATACACACACATTTGTTGATTCTTTAAATGGATTTTTTTTTTCTGTAAATTTTGATGCTGTGTAAAAGAACTTTGAAAGGAACTGGATTTATTTATTGGGAAAATGGAAAATATTTGCTTTTTATAGGTAAATATTTCTAGGTTTGCTTTTTTCTTGTGTTTTATTTTTTGGGTTCTCATTTTTTTAGTTGTTCTTTAGAGTTTTTTTTTGTGTTTTTTTTTCTTCTGTATTTGGTTGTTCCTGTTGAATTATCTTTGTTTGCTTTTTGTTTCTGTTTCTGTTTTATTTTTGGAACTGAATGATGAAAAAGGAGTTATCTTGGCAGTGGTTTCTTGGGTTTCATGTTTCTGTGATTCTTTTGGTGATTGTTGTAAGTTGAAATCAATCTATTGGATGGTTTCATGATGGCTTCTTGTTAATATTTATGCTTATGGGGTCTGAATTTGAGTTCTGGATTTGGATTTTTTTATTTTTGGACTATTTCTTTGTTAGTTTTTATGTGTTAGGGACAAAAGTATTGGATATTCATGATTGATATAAGTTCAAATTCAAAGCAATCTATAGGGATGGTTTCATGAAAGATTCTTGTTGTCTTCATGCTTATAGGAGCTAAAGCTGAGTCATTGATTTGGTTTTGCTGATTTTCAGATTCTGGGGTTGGGAATCTAGTTGGAAAATTTAGCTACTTGGGTAATTTGGGCTGTAGTTTGAGTCCTGCATTGGTCATTGGATTCTGGATTCAGTTGGTGTATGTAATTTGGAGAAGAAATTTGGGGTAGACTTTTTTTTTTTTTTTCCTCTGCTTGGTTAATCTGTAGTTATGTCTAGTTTCGTTGGTGTCGTTGTCTCTGACCAATGGCTTCAAAGCCAATTCACACAAGTCGAGCTTCGCAGCCTTAAATCAAAAGTAAGCATACTTTGGTCCCTCCTAAACTTATTGCTACAACTATTGCATTATTATTCGATTTCATTGTTATTTTTTGTGAATGTAATTTGATAGAATTTGAACTGCCTGCTTTTTTATATGATTTCTAGTTTGTTTCAGTAAAGAACCAAAATCATAAAGTTACAGTTGGAGATTTGCTGCCCTTGAGGGTGAAATTGAAGGCTTTTAGTACTATGTTTACCGAGGACGAGATTAGTTAGAAATTGGGCGAATCCTATAGTGACATGAGCAATGAGATTGATTTTGAAACATTCCTCAGGGTGAGTCATTTATATACCAGCTTGTGGATGCTCTCAGTTGTATTCTATTTTACAATTATTAACCATGTAGTATTGTAACATATGAAAAAAAAAAAAAAAACGGGAATCATCACTTCAGTTAAACTTACATGGCGGTTTACATTCTATTATGTTGCATACAAGTGGTAATTATAGGCTTTAACTTCGGTTGAGACTTGAATTAGTTAAAGGGGGCAAACATTATGATTGGTTGCATGGAATGAGCAGGTGTATCTAAATTTGCAAAGTCAGGCTACAGGAAAATTGGGCGGTCCAAAGAATTTGTTATCGTTCCTAAAGGCCTCCACAACCACTCTTCTTCACACGAGCAGTGAATCAGAAAAAGCCTCTTATGTTACACATATAAACATTTATCTTGGGGATGATCCATTTTTAAAGCAGTTTCTTCCGCTGGATCAGGCTACGAATGATCTTGTCAATCTTGCAAAAGATGGAGTACTTTTATGGGGTGTTCTCCATTATGCATTTGCTTTTTCTTTTTCTTTTCTTTGTTTTTCTATAAAAGCTGGTACATAGAAGTGAAACTGATTCTTTTCTCTTGTATTTTTGCAGTAAGCTTATCAATGTTGCTGTGCCAGGAACAATATACGAACGAGCTATCAACACAAATAGGGTACTTAACCCATGGGAGAGGAATGAGAACCATACCCTTTGTCTCAACTCTGCAAAGGCTATTGGCTGCACTGTGGTAAACATTGGCACCCAGGACTTGGTTGAAGGGAGGGTTAATACAGCTAAACGGATTCCTATGTGAGTTAGAATGAAATATGCTGATAATCTTATGGTTTTCATCTTGATTATTTGTATTGCAGCCACATCTCTTACTTGGGTTGATCTCTCAAATCATAAAGGTAGGCATATAAATCCTCTGTATTATTTATATGCAATTTCTTGTATTGGCTTTAAACTTTCATGATGGACTGAGAAAAGTAGGATGTTAACTTAAGACAAGTTGTTTTCAGGTACCCTTTTTCTCATCCTTACCTCTGTGACGACTGCAGATTCAACTGTTAGCAGATCTAAACCTTAAGAAGACACCTCAGCTTGTGGAATTGGTGGAGGATAGCAATTCAGTAATATATCTCTTTATCATGTGATTGATGATGTTTAACTAAGAATTAATTCATGAAATAAACAGGTTTTAGACAAATGCATTGATTTGTTTCCATTTGAATTATTGTAACTTGCATGATGTTGAGGAACTTTGGGGTTAGCTCCTGAGAAGGTTCTACTAAAATGGATGAATTTTCATTTAAATAAAGCAGGCTACGAGAAAACCGTTACAAATTTTTTGTCAGATGTGAAGGTATTTGACTATGTTAATACTAAATTTAGTGGCAAGGGTACAATAAACTAATAAAATGGACCGAGGTGGATGCTTATACATCTATTGGAAGCATTGCTTTATTTCGCTTGCATTCATTATTTGGTATGTTTTACTCATTTCCATACATGCAGGATGCAAAAGCTTATGCATACCTGCTTAATGTTCAGGCACCAGAGCACTGCAATCCATTGACCCTAGATACTAAGGATGCTGCCGAAAGGGCTAAACTGGTACTTGACCATGCAGAGAGAATGGGCTGCAAACGGTATTTGAGCCCTAAAGACATAGTTGAGGGCTCGACAAACCTGAATCTTGCATTTGTGCCTCAAATCTTTCATCAGAGGTGAGAAACCACAAATCTGGCAGTTGTAACACAGACATTTTCCTTTTAAATAACTTTTCGGTTTAGTAGCATTTGTCATAGAAAACTGTTGAAATATCAAATCTGGGGCTTACTCCACTCTAAGAGGTTTTAGGAACAGCCTGTGGTCTTGTGCCTTGTAAAACTGTTAAAATATGAAATTAGTAGGAGTCAAGGTGCATGGGTTTTTTCTCATGTACTTAAAATCATGAATGGCTTTGTTGTAATGCACATCTTTTGTTAGAAAGATTAGGAGATAGTGCTATGATTTGATGCTTACACAATTCGGCTGTGGTGTTTTCCAGATGGTTTGCTTACAAGGGTTTTCGCGAGCCGCCAGTCCATTATCATGTTGGTGTTTTAGGCTGTTTAGTTAGTAAAACAAAGTCTGCTCTTTGCTCTTTATATGTTGTCTCTAGTTTTGTTATTGGATAAGAAAAACATGTGTGCTGTTGCGGGAATGGCCTGAGCGTAGACAGCAAAAAGATTTCTTTTGCAGAAAGGATGACAGATGATATGCAAATCTCCAGAGAAGAGACATGTTTGCGACTGTAGATCAACAGTCTTGGGATTGGGAGTTATGTTAATAATGTCTTTGAGGATTTCAGAACTGGGTAAGTCTTCCGCTTCACCGATATAGTTAAAATGCTCAAGTTCCATGCATTATCTCTATCGTAGATTTTCAGCAAACATTACAAGCAACAGGTTAAACCACGAAAGTATCAGGTTAATTGCTTGTCCTTTCTCTTAGGATGCGGGCACGGATGCATTTTCAAGTACAAGCTGGCACGTTTTGCATATGTCTCAACATTTTCAACATCAGCTTGTTTCTGCCATATTAATTTATGATGATCTTTGAAGGCAGGCATCATAGTTTTGTAATTCCATGTAATTCCAATATTTCAACTATCAACATAGGGAGCTTGATTTTGATGCAGATGGATACTTTTAGAGGTGCTTGATAAGATTGCTCCTGGATCAGCTGTTGCAGTACCAGATGGACTTGAAGTTGGGGTGGTTTTTGTGGCAACAGGAAGCAAAGGGGGCTCAATAACATTTGCCTCATTCAGATAGTGATTTGGAGCTTTAGCTGGTGGCAAGTAATCATTTGTGATTAGTTTCCAAAGGCCGCCAGGCGGAACGGGGCTCATATAACCAGCTGTTTTGTTGCCTCTGTTTAAGCATCGGTTCCCTACAAAAAGATTATCAAATCAACACCAATACTATGAAAATTTTGTAGTTTCTGCATATGACAGTGCCAACATGCACTTACTCCGGTATCTATTAGATGTCTTTGGGAAGTCTGTAATGACACCATCAATACCAGCTAAAGTGTAGAAGGAATTGATCTCAACAGTTGCATCAGATAAGTAGTCCCATGCTTGAGATACGAACTCATTACTGAAGGTTTGAACATATACAGAGAGATTAGCATTATGTAGCCTCGGGACAACATCCGTAACACCAGTGAGGAATGCTGTATTTTCAGGAAAGACAGAGTCCTTGCTGATGACCACAGCGCTAGCAAATCTCTTAATGTCGTCAATTGCTGGACTGTCAGCACCACCAATATCTTCATCAACCTTGTAGACAAGTTTATAGTTGGTTTTAGTCTTGAACTTCATTAGAACAGAGCTATTACTGGACTGGATCATAACTGTCTGAGCTGTCTGTTCATCATAGTCAGCTTTTCTCAAAGCATCAAGTACTGCGTCAGTTACACCATATCCCTGCTCTGCAAGGTAAGGAGCATTCTGAAAGGAATAAACAAGTCAAAAATTTTCATAAATATTCCTGTTATGTTGTCAAGGAAGAAACCATTTGAAATACAAATATTACAACATTTATAGCTAGCTCACAATAGCGGCAGATCCAAGATTTTTTTTCTAGATGTGTCCACTTAACATATATATATAATTGTTGATGGATTTGCTAATTCTATCAACCAAAAAGGGCATCCAAGAAAAAATTTTGGAGGTGTACCGGGAAAGTTTTTCCTTCAAATTTTCTTTTTGAGGGTTACTACTTTTGAATGTGGATCCACCACTGGCTCACAAATGAGGCTTCTAAGCAAATTAGAGCTTCAGGGGAAGGTTTTTTTTTTTTTTTTTTTTAAATCAAAGAAAGAAAAGAAGATTGGAATTTACTCACAGAATGTCAAGAAAAATATGGACACATGTAGATACCCAAGAAGATTTTGCTAACCATATAGGGGAAATAATCATGAAGATTACACTTTTCGGTATCCATGATTTTCTTACATTACTTTGCAAGTAAGTTCAAACCGAATAGCTTAAATACAAGAAAGACATCCCACAAGAGACAAAACTTACATGAAGCTTTTTAAGTGAAATTTTTGAAATTTTTTCTCAAAAATGATTTAATAAATACTTTAATAAAAAAAAATCCAAACCAATAAATTGATAGAATTTAATATAAAAATCAATAGTACGTAAAAAAAATTATTAAAAATATTATTTATAATTCAAATTTGAACCACTCTTATTTAACAGTAAAAATTCTCAATATTTTTACTAAAAATGTCTATCTAAAAATATATCAAAATTTATTAAAATATTTTTTTAATTTTGCACACTTGATTTATGTAACAAAAATTTTTAATCTATTGGTTTTGATTTTCGATTTTATTTTTTATTTATTAGTTTCTAATTGAAAACTTCACAAACTTCACATAAGGAATTTCATCTATGTCTTTCTCTCCTACAAGATAGGTTTATCTAGATCTCAACATTTGGAAAACAAAGGAATGATCTTTAAATCTCAAGTGATATTCAGTTATGATGAGAGCATTAAAAGTTTTGAAAACCCTAGAATTAGCGAACTTTAGAGTGATTTAGGCAATGTATCTACAGATGTCAAGTTCATAATGGTGGCAGCTTCTTATGAAACTACATTTCTATGTTTCTTTGACCATTCAGTTCAATATATTCTACATGGCATAACCCACAGCTACCATAGTTATGATTAAGACTCAATCTGATATGTTTCTCGGAATAATTAGGATACCAAACAGTACCCACCAGCACAGCAGATAACCATAGCCACCATTCACAGTGCCTAACCTCTTAACATGCATCATTAGGTTCAATAATGTGAGTAGAAAATAAAAATTACGGCAGTAAACTCCAATGCAAGAAACTTGAAGAGGAAAAGTACAGAATGGCAAGAACTGACCTCTATGCTGATTAAGATACCATAAAGAGAGCTAGCATTCTTTGCCATGGCTAAAAAATCATATAAAGTTAAGAACTTCCCAGAATTTTTGAACTTCGGATTTCGAAACAATTGGTAAGCTGACTGTGGGCTTGATATTACAGCTACAATCAAAGTAATGATAGATTACAAAAAAATTAAAGCCAATTATATCTATTTAAGAAACAGCAAGATGGCTAAATCTCAGCAACTAAAACACAGACTTAGATGATAGGGCAAAGTAAATAAAACTGACATAGTATACACGGAAACATTATCTCCCAAAGCAAGGATTTTAGTCATGCTCCACGACCATGGTTATGAGTAACAATCTTTCAAGCACAGAAAAAATGAGGAGGAGCACTCACAAAGCATCAAAAATACCCACTCAACATAATGTACAAACTTCAATCTTTACTGAGTTAGACAACATTTATTTTCAACATGTTATGTTTCTAAAACTATTAGAGACTATAGATGACATCCCAACCATCCCAAAAGAAAAAATAAAACAAAGCAAAAGTTCAGTACGATAAAGAACAAGCAAAATGAGAACTAAATTCAACTTACGTGTCAAGCTTTGAATATCAATCCAGGACATGTTGAAGGTAAATATTCCACTGCCTTGCGTAATCTCTGGAATTGTTGTTATAAGATTGCTAAAACTTGATTGAGCAACTGTTGTGCTATCTATCAGATTTACAGAGCCCAAGCAAATAGGTGTTCCATCCTTTGTCATTTGAACAGGACAGTCAAGAACATCTACACCATCTTCAATTGCTTTTAAATATGCCAAGTCAGTACAACCAGGAAAGTCTCCACTTGCTCCATTTTTTGAGATGACCAAAAGGTTCACTGTAGCATGCCAACAAAATAAAATAGGTTATGATAAACCTTAAAACGATTGTTGGTGCCTTGAAACACATAATCTCATAACTGTTACCACTAACTCTCAACAAGAAAAATAAGATCTTTTGATCAGAAGCATTGTATAATGACAAACCTTGTTTTGAAGCATTTTTGCCTAGATGAGCAAAGCAATCTGCAATATGAAACAAAAGTTAGCATCTCATCGAAAATGTTTCTTATCCATTAGCAGCAAATGATAATGATATCTAGTAAAAATCAGACAACCTTTCTTTCAATAATCAGACTAAGTTATTGTGTAGGGCATGTCAGGCCACGACAGTAAAGAGAGACAGAAAAGGCAGACATAGTCTCACTTCACCTTCTTATTCATATGACACCACTACAGCAAGAGGCAACCAAGGTGAAAAAAAAAAAAAAAAACAAAGTGGAGGATTCTTAGGTGCACCCTATTGGTCATACAGCAGGATATATTCCCTAATTTGTGAAAACTACAAAAATTTGGAAGATATTCCCAAGATGGCAGCACAAGTCACTCAGACAAGCAAGGCTCCTTAGAAATAATGAGAATTTCACCATAATTTAAGGTAAAAAGTAAACAACATTTTATGAGATGCAAAAACAAATTGAAGAAATATACGAGAACTGACATTGCATATACAAACTGGTATATAACTTACCTATAGCTGCTGATGGAGATATTGGGAAGTCAGATATCACCCCATCAACAGAGAAGTTACCATTGTCAACAAACTGAAGATACTCAGCCACTGGATCGTAGGAGTAAATGAAGCTAAATGGAACATCATTATAAAACTCGGATGCAAAAACTTCTAGCCCTTCTTTGTGAGCATCCAAGACAACAGAGGTAGAAGATAGCAAATAAAGATTTGCATCTACAGGCCAGATATAAGACTTGGGTACAATGATTCCAGAGGCAAATGTCTTGATAAATGTGAGATTTTTTAAGAGAGAATCATAAGTCTGGTTGGTTGAAGGCTCCACCTCTTTCTGTCCTAGAAACCGGAAGACAAGCTTTGTTGTGCTTCTTCGGAAACGTGCTGCAATACTTTGCAAGAAAGCCATCTCCGGTGATGAGATATAGCCAACAGTTACATTCACATTTCTTGTTACAGAAAGTATAAAGTTTTTCATACTCAGGTTGTGTTGTGTATAGAATGCATCGTGCTGCAAAAATAGAAAACCATTCAATTAAATCCAAAAACAGGAAGATGAAGTTATACTAATTTAATACCGGGATAAGAAGAGACAAGAGTGAAAAAGTAAGACAAAGGAATTATTAAGCATTGATTAATCCTATACCTGAATATTCAACCAAAAACCAGGAGGTTGTAAATTTGTAGATATATCCTGAACAGTCATAATTGGATAACCATTGCCATCAAGCTTATTGGAACGAGAATAGACACCTTGAGTTACTGTCCAGATAACAAATTGCACATTAGAATGTGATACATCAATCAGATAGCAGAAAGCACGAAGAATTTACTACTAGAGCATTTCAAAGCAAGTCAAGAAACAAACTTACTGAAAAAAACATGCTGAATCTCAACAGGTAATAATCTTGACATGACTGCTAGCACAAGCATATCAGAATTCAGAATTAATTACCTAATTAATTGCAAAATTGCTTGAACTGGGTTTTTAATGGTCAGTGTTTGATGATTCAAAACTAAAACTTATTTTGACAACCATTAGATGAACTTGGCACTCACAAGTTCATTAACTATCCATCAAGCAAAGTTTGTGAAGATAATGATAATAATGAGAATGGCGACAAACACAAAACTAATGAATGATATCGAGAACATTGATGATGACAGGAAAAAAAAAAGAAAACACAAAGAGGATAAATTGTGAGCTGAACTTACAATAAACATTTCCTAGATCCTTGAGAGTGTAATCAACAGAAAACCATCCCTTGGTAGAGACCCCATTAACAAGGTAAGCCTTCTGCCCACCCTTGTCAAAATCTGCAATGTCAGAATTATTATCTAGCCTAAGATCAGGAAAGCAAATCCCAGCTGCATCTTTTGTTAATTGCACATCACACCACAAGATCGCATCAGGTGGACTAGTTAATAAAGCGAATCTATAAGCTTCAAGACTAGAGTCTGGAAACACTCCGGAAAATCCACCACGTGCGATGACAAAGGGTGCATTCCCTGCAAAAGGAATCAAATAGTTTAAGCTTATTGAACAATAGAAAATTAAAAAGAAAAAATAACTTTATAAAATCTTTGTCTGATATGAATGCTAATGTTAAATGCTTTTATGCATCTATAGACTGAAATGTTGTAGCTAACCACGCTGACAGGTGAGGATATCAAAATTTTAACCCGCCCTGAAGAACGTCTACTTCTCATATTGTAAAATGTTGGAACATATCGTATTTGCTCTTCATCAATGTTCTTCATAACCAAACAAATTTCAGCAAATTTTTTAGTTAATTATGCTATTCAAGCTGTTTGGTAGAGAAAAAAAAAAAAAGGGAAACTGTTAATAAAGAACAAAAACCCATTATAGTTTGAGAACGAAGACTCAAAATAGAAAGCAAAAATATTCAAATAAGTAAATCACGAAAGACTTGAAGCCGCATTTTCCATCAATTTGTTTCACTTTCTCATAAAAAAAAAAGAAAATTTTTAACTACTGAATAGATGAAATAAATAGAAAATTTTTAAAAAGAAAAGGGAAAGATTTCCACTTTGAGTAAGTTGGAAATCATTAAAACACGCGTTTTTTTATCGTTTCTTCAACCTTTTATCGGAATGAAAGAGCAATTAGACAAAATTTTCTTTCTTTAAGGAAACAGGAGAAAATCTGAAAAGCTTTGTCTTTCCTCCGCTTTCTTTGCAAACAAACCGAAAATATTAAATATTTAAGAAAAAAAAAGTGAAGCTCAAACTAGCATAGTTTGAACAATCTTCTCACCATTTCCTTTTCCTGGAAACCAAAGATAAACTAACTAAAATTCAAACAGCTCAAGCAGCTCGAAGTAAGCTTAGATTAAGCAATTTACTCATCATTTCCTTCACTTTCGAGGAAACCAAACAAAAACAAGCTTACAATTAAGTGAAACACAGGAAAAATCGAACATGTTTCCAGCTCAACAAACTATTTTCTCAACATTTCCTCCTCTTTCTCAGCAACCAAACAGAAAACTAACTAAAAAAAAGAAGAAGAAGAAACTATAACCAAAAGAAAATAAATTTCTCTCATCAATTAATTAATTTAGAAAAAAAAAAACAAAGAAAGAATCTACATAAAAGAAACCCACCGCTTAGAGTCTGCCAACGAGAACGAGTAGATCCCTGAGCATAAACCAAAGCTACTGAAGCTAGCAAAGCTAGAACTACCAAAATGGCAAGCGAAATGCCACGTAAGCTTCCCATTGCCGGAAAAATCTCCTCCGCTGACAACCGAGCTCAGCTCCGCCACTGATCGCCGCCGCCTGTTTGTTCCTGTCCTTCGTAAACCGTACAAGTTAGAGAGAGAACAGAGGAAAACACTGAACTTTTAGCTGGCTTTGTTTTTGCTGGTTTCAGATATTTATGTTATTAAAATTTAATTAATTATTATTTTTATCCAATTAAATGAGTTTCTCTCGACCGAATTATACGTTGTCCTCAGCTCGGCTCCAGCCGGTCTGAGGAAGGTTCTTGGCTTAGAGGTTTTCGTTCTAAGCTGTGGGACAATGATTGAGTGTGACCGCCTCCACATTATTATCATGATCCCTAAAATTCTAAACTTGAGGTTTTCTTTGTTTTTACTTTATTTATATATTTAAAGGTGAATTTGTATTTAGGAAAGTAAAAAGAAATTTATTACAAGAATAAATTTAAAATTACATGTAATCTTTTATGGTTCCTCTGTATTTCTTTGGTAATTAGATGTGTCGTAATGATTTTGTGTCCGTCCGACGAATTTAGAAATGAAATAAAAATAACGAAAAATGGAGTTACCACCAAAATTTTTTGGTTAGGTGTGATTAGTCACCTATTAAAATATATCATTTTAATAAAATCTTAAAATTTATTAAAAAGATAATTTCATGGTCTGTGAAACAGTCTGAGTTCGAAAATTGGTTACGAATGGAGAAGGATTAGCACCCCACGACGCCCGTTTAAAAATGGTATCATTTAACAACGTGTTATCTTTTGATTTTAATTAAAAATAGTCTCATTCTCAATGTTTGAAAAAATAATTTTCTTGATTTTTTTATTTATTGAAAATTGGTTTGTTTTGTTTTATTTTTAAAAAATTATTATTCAAATTTTATTCGAGAAAAACAAATTAAAATTTTTTTATTAAATAATTCTTAAAATGTTTCAGTACGTTGGTAACATTAAAAGAATTTTTTCTCACTTAGAGATTTCTTAGGCATCGCTTCTCGAAATACCTTATAATCTTATCTTAGGAGGTCCGAATTTATTTTTCGTAAAAATTATGTCATGTATGCAATGCAGAATATTACCATGTTGATGCACATATTTTATTCTCTTTTTTTTATAAAAAATTTATTAATTATTTAATTAAATTATTATTATTCTTTTTTTTTTAAGAAAAGGAGAACTTTTGTTATATTGAAGATTTTATATAAATATTCTAATACAATGGTAATATTTAAAAAAAAAATCCTCTCACCTAGGGATTTCTTAAAGCATCTCTACTCGGAATACTTTTAGAATCCTGTCATCGGATAAAATTCCCTTTTTGTCTCATTTTTTATTACTTATTCTTAATTTAGTAATTAGTTTTTATTTATTATTATTTTATAATAAAAAAGGAAAATTTTTATTTTATTAAAAATTTTTTATAAATACTCCAATACGCTGGTAGTACTTAAAAAAATCTTTTCACTTAAAGATTTCGTAGGTATCACTACTCGAAATACCTTTGAATCTCATTGTAGGATAAAAATTTCTTTTTCTTACATTTTTTATTAGTTTTGTATTATTATTATTAAATGTATTTTTGTTTTATTTTGTTTTTAAAATTTATTTTTTAAAAAAATTAACAAAATTATAAAAATTTTAATTACAATTTCATCATTTAATCTAACAAATATGAATATTTTAATATGTATAAATTTTAATAAAATAATATATAAAAAATAAGAAAAAAAATTTTTTAATTTTTTTTTACTTGAATCGAACCTGTCAACAGTCCGATCAACGCGCGATTCGGTCCGACAGTTCGGGTGCGATTTGGCTCGGTCTGGTTGGTTCAACGGTTGGGTACCGACTTGATTCTATCTGGGCAATTCAATTCTGGTTCAGTCGGACCGGTCAGAGGCTGACGAAAGAAGTTGGTAGCGGGTCGGGTGCACGGACCTCGGGTCAGGTCACGGGTTGAAGCGCGGATCCTTAGGGTTCAAAACAACGTCGTTTTGGCCTTTAGGCCTCTATATATAACTGAATATTTTTTTTGTTCATTCTTTTTCTGTTTTAAAAAAAAAAAAGAGGAGAGCTCTGGGGAGAGTTTCAGAGCTTCCTCGCCATCAGGTAGCTTGACCGTTGCGTCAGTTGCCATCGGGTCACCAGCGATGGTCGTTGTCGGTGATCGTCGATGTTGAAAAATTGTTGAAATTCCTCTAAATACTTCTCTCGACCTCCTGAGTTCAGATCCACTGTCCTTTTTAGGAGAAAAAGCTCTGATCGACGTAGATCGAGATTTAAAGTTTTCTAAGTTTTCTGTTTTTTTTTTTTTTTCAAAACCCGCACTGGTCGTTCTCTTTTTTTATTGCAAGAAAGCTTTAGACGTGGGGTTCCTCATCAAACGGTGAGGACTATGTTTTTTTTTTTACAGGGTTCCCTTCCTTCTTCTTGTTTCCTCTCTTTCTTTTTCTTGTTTGGTCAGAAGCTCTATTTATAGAGCTCCAGTAGTGAATGGCATAAGGCTCGACATGGGATGCAAGCATGAGCCCCATGCTGCCTTTATTTGTTTCTATTTTATTTGACAGTGAGGGTAATGGATAAGGTGTGGATAGTAGGGTAAGGGGGAATGGGTGGTAGGATACCCCGGCACCATTACCATCCCCTATTTTTTTTTGTTCTATTTTTTTGGGGTATCTTATATTTTGGTTTTTTTTGTATTTTATATTTAATAATATTATTTTTTTTGTCGAACAAATTTGATGTCCACAGCTGTCTTTTTTTGTATATTGTTGAGAATAAGAAATAGGGCAAAGACAAAGACAATAATTTTATCCGAAATCCAAAAAGATATTTTTTTCTTTTCTTTTTCTCTTCTTTTTTTTTAACATAAACTACTCAGAAAGTTTTTCTCATTAAATCGAAAATGCTTCTCTCATTTGAGGCTCGACAACTTTTAAAAATTTAAAATCTGAAAAAGACTCCTCTCAGCAGAGGCTCAACAATTTTAAAAATCTTATCTTAAAAAACTTCTCTCAGCAGAGGCTCAACAACTTTAAAAAATTCTCACATTGAAAAAGGTTCATCTCAGTAGGCGCTCAACGACTTTAAAAATTCTCTTGAAAAAGCTCATCTCAACAAAATCTCAACAACTTTAAAATCCATCTTAAAAAAGCTCATCTCAGTAGAGGGTCAACAACTTTAGAATCTCATTTGAAAAAGCTCCTCTCAGCAGATGCTCAATAACTTTAAAATCTCATCTGGAAAAGCTTTTCTCAACAGAGGCTCAATAACTTTAAAATTTCATTTGAAAAGCTTCGCTCAGCAGAGGCTCAACAACTTTAAAATTTCATCTTAAAAAGCTCCTCTCAGTAGAGGTTCAACAACTTTAAAATCTTATTTGAAAAGCTCTTTTCAGCAGAGGCTCAACAACTTTAAAAATCCATCTTCAAAAGCTCCTTTCAGCAGAGGCTCAACAACTTTAAAAATCCATCATGAAAAGCTCCTTTCAGCAGAGGCTTAACAACTTTAAAATTTAAAATATGAAATAGGTTCATCTTAGCAGAGGCTCAACAACTTTAAAATTTCATCTTGAAAAAGCTTCTCTCAGCAGAGACTCAATAACTTTAAAAATCTCATCTTGAAAAAGCTCCTCTCAATAGAGGCTTAACAACTTTAAAAATCTATCTGTTCTTCAAATTGAGTTCTCATTTTTGAACAAGTAAATTTTTTTCTTTTGAAATCTTTTATTTGATTAGGACATGGAAAGTCTCTGTCCTCATTATTCATAGATACATGTACTGAGTGCTCTAAATGCAATGCATGTAATACAATCAAAATTATTCATTGTGATAAAAAGTTTTTCAAAATCTCTCATTTTTTGCTTCTTTTATCAAAATTTTTAATAATTGCCATATGATCAATCTGTTCTTAACATCTAACTATTGAATTCTTTCCTACCAAAACTTTTTTTCAAAAGTCTACAACATCAATGACTTGTCATGCTTTTTTCTTTCTTTTTCATTTACCTTTGTCAACTTTTAAAAAATAATGCTAAGATCTTTCATGTTTATTTTTCTTTTCATTATTTTAAGTCCAAGACCAATAAAATGCAATCACACATTTCTCCTATTCGTATGGTGGATAAAAAATAAGAATAAAGAAATGGATAGGTGTTATTTCCAAAAGAAATATAGTATATTTTATTAGACTGATAACAAGTGCATGATAAATATTTGAGCTGAAACAAAGGTACCTAAATAATGATCATAAGATAATCATGTATAAAATATTTCCAGATTCTTTTTCTAAAACTAAATTAGATGATTTCCTTGATTCTTCAGAGTTTATCAAACTACATTTACCTCTGTATTATAGAATGATGCTTCTTCTTCGCATCCAAGCTATTTTTTTCAGGTTTTCAACTTAGATAAGTCATTATTTTTTATTTTTTACTTTTTTTTTTCTCTTTTTTCTTTCAAGCAAAATATTTCTTCACAGATCTGAGTTTATCAGAGTAGGTAAATCACTTTCGTTTATCTCTGTCAAAATCAATGTCCCGTAAGAAAAGGTTTTTTTCATCATATACGGGCCTTTTTAATTTGGTGTCTATTTTTTTTAATTATCATATTAATTTGAAAGGATCTTTTTCAGTACTAAATCTCATTCTCTAAAGTAATAAGGATGGATTTTCTTATCATGTGCTCTCATCATCCTCTTTTGATATAATTGATCATGACAAAGTGCTGTAAGTCTTTTCTTTTCAATGAAGTTTAATTGCTTGTAGTAATTTAAACCCATTCTACTTCCTCTAATTTTACCTCCATAAGGACTCTCAGCGAAAGAATTTTCACTTCGACCAGTAGCAAAGTTTCCATTCCATATACCAAAGAGAATGAAGTGACCCCAGTAGATATTCAGACTGATGTTCTATAAGCATGCAAAGCAAAATATAGCTTCTCATGCTAATCTTTATAAGTATCAATCATTTTTTTCAAGATTCTTTTGATATTGTTGTTTGCAGCCTCTACTGCCCTATTCATCTTTAGATGATATAGTGTCGAATTACAGTGACAAATCTTAAACTGAGTGTAAACTTTATTTATTATTTTATTGTTTAAATTTTTAGCATTATAAAAAATAATTGTCTCTGAAAGCCTATATCTGTATATTATCTCTTTTTTATGAAATTTACACACCACAGATCGAGTCATACTAGCATATGATGCGACTTTTACCAATTTTATGAAGTAATCAATCATCACAAAAATGAATCTATGTTTATTTGAAGCTTTTGGAGTGATGTGACCGATGACTTCCATACCCTACATAAAGAATGGCCATGAAAGAGCCAAAACATGCAATGTTGTTGGAGGAGTATGAATCTTATCAGCATAGATCTGACACTTATGGTATTTTTTAGCATAATCAGTATAGTCACTCTCCATTATTAACCAATAGTATCCAACCCTCATAATTTATCTAGCCACTATATGATCATTTGCATGTGCCTCATAAACTTCATCATGCACTTCTTCAATAATCCTCTTCGTTTCAGTTGCATTTACACACCTTAAGAGTATTTGATCTCGACCTCTTTTATAGAGGATGTCTTTATTAAGAAAGAAACTCATAACCAACCTTTAAATAGTTCTCTTATCATTTTATGTTACATGTTCTGGGTATTGCTGGCTTTTAATGTATTACATGATATCATGATATCATGGCTTTCCATCAACTTCTTTTCAATACCTGAACAATATACTGGTTCATCTTTTACATCCAGCTTGATAAGTTATATTTCAGCATTTACATTTATTTTAATCATTACAGCTAGAGTAGCCAGTGCATCAGCAATTTGGTTTTCCTTTCTAGGCAAATGCTCAAATTGAACTTCTTTGAATTGTTTTACCAATTGAGAGATGTACTTATGGTATCGTATTAACTTAAAATCTATGGTTTCCCATTCTCTTCACAATTGATAGATGACTAGAGCTGAATCTCTAAACACATCTAATACTTTGATTTTCTTTTCAATTGCTGTTTGTAGATCCATAACATAAGCCTCATACTCAGCCACATTATTTGTGCAATTAAGATTTAACCTGACTGTAATGGGATAATAGTTCCTATCAAGAGATATTGAAATTACCTCAATACCATGACCCAAAGCATTAGTAGCTCTATTAAAATACATCTTCTAAGACTCTTCAACAGGTTCATTTTTTTCAATGCCATCATATCTTCATCAGGAAACTCCAGGTTCATTGGTTCATAATTTTTGGTAGCACGATCGACTAGAAACTTGGCTATTGCAGTTCCTTTAATAGCCTTTTGAGTCACATAAATAATATCATATTTTGAAAGCATAACTTGCCATCGCGCTATCTTTTATGTCAATGAAGGCTTTTCAAAGATATACTTAATAGGATCTAGCTTTGCTATAAGTCAAGTAGTGTGATAAAGCATGTATTGTCTAAGTCTTCAAGTTATTCAGGCTAATGCATAGCATATCTTCTCTAATGGTAAATACTTAGACTCATAATCAGTGAATTTTTTGTTCAAGTAGTATATTGATCATTTTTTCCTGTTAGTTTTATCTTTTTACCTCGATACACATCTCATGAAATTTTCATGTACTGTTAAATATAAGATCAAAGACTTTCTTGGAACAGGTGGTACCAATATAGGTGGATTTGATAATTATTCTTTGATTTTATCAAAAGTTTCTTGGCATTCATCATTTCATTCTCCGGGATTATATTTTTTAAAAAACTTAAAAATAAGATCGCATTTGTAAGTAAGTTGAAAGATGAAACGAGCAATATAGTTCAGTCTCTCTAGGAAACCTCACATTTCTTTTAGGATACAAGGAAGAGATAAGTTCTGGATGACTTGTACCTTATCCGAGTCTACTTCGATTCCTCTTTCACTGACTACAAAGCCTAATAGTTTTTTTTGATTTGGTATCAAATATACGTTTAGCAGGATTCAACTTCAGCTAAAATCTTCTCAACTTGTCAAATAATTTTTTTAGATTGACTACATGATCTTCTCTTTCATGAGATTTCGTAATCATAATATTCATATATACCTATATTTCTTTATGCATCATGTCATGAAAGAGAGTCATCATTACTCTTTGATAAGTGACACCAGTATTTTTTAACCCAAAAGGTATGATTTTGTAATAGAATATCCCTCACATGGTCACAAATATAGTTTTTTCCATATCATCTTGAGCCATCTTGAGCCATCTTGATCTAATTATAGCCTGAGAAGCCATCCATAAAATAAATGTGGAATGCCTAGCAGTATTATCCATTAAAGTATAGATGTAAGGTAGATGAAAGTTATCCTTAGGGCTTGTCCTATTCAGATCTCGATAATCAATATACATTCTCACTTTTTCATCTTTCTTAAAAATTGGCACTATGTTGGCTACCCATTCAGGATATATTACCACCTCTAAAAATTCAGCATCAAATTGCTTTTTCATTTTCTCTTTAATTTTTAGCAGCATCTTTGGTTTCATGCACCTTAACTTTTACTGCATCGATTTACATCTTGATTTTAAAGGTAACTTGTACTTTACAATATCAGTGCTGAGTCCTGACATATCCCAATAAGTCCACGTGAACACATCTTCATATTCTCGAAGTAACTTTTTTAGCTTCTATCTTTCAGCTGGTAAAAGAGATATACCAATTTTAACCTCTTTTCTGTTTTTACCATCTCTTAAATTCACTAATTCGATAATTTTTTGGTGGGATTCAATTGGCTTATCTTCATGTTCTATTAATTTTAACAAATCAAGAGGTAGTGTGTAGTTATCTAAATCTTTCTCATTATCAAGTTCATCAACACGAATTAAGTTTTTGAAATCAAATCTGAGATTATTGCCATGATTATCTTTGTGTTCATTGTTTGGGACCCTGCAAAGATAAGATGAAGAGAATATTAGTACACAAAAATAGAATGACAAGAAAATGATGAAAAGAGAAGAATGAAAAGTAAAATAAAGATAAAAATAAAGAAAAAATACGGATGCATTTTCTAAGTCTTTTATTAAAATGACAAACATAAACACACCATAAAAGATCTCTTAATACTCGTAGAAAGTAATTAGGGATTTAAAGTTTCACAGTACATTACTTTTTTAAAGTTTTAAAGACAACAGACAACTATATAACTTTTCAATTATCCAGCTTAAAATCTAGAAGATAAGGGTACACGAATAGCTTTTCACTTCGACTTTTCTTTTTTTCATCATCCTTTATTTAAATGGCCAGCTCTAAAAATTCTTCTATGAATCTTGCACTTAGGACTCTCGATAAATCTGGATAAATATATCCTTCTGAGTGAAAAGAATTATAGAGGTATGGAATAACCATAGGCTTTGACTCTGACTCATATCTTCCAAGATTAACTATCCTCTTATCTCTTCTCTTATTCACTATTCTTATTCTGTCCCCTCTTGTTGGCTTATATCCCAAGCCAAATCTGTATTTTTTTTTTATATATGATTAATGGCTTTGTGATTCCTTACAAGTTTTTCCCAAGTCTGGCTTCAAGTCACCATCACATCTTGGTATGCTATTTGACTACCATTTTAGTTATCGTAGACAAGTATGATGAATACAATTTAGATCTTTCAGCTATATATATTATATTGGTAATCTTAAAAGATCTATAAGAGCATTCTAGAAGTTTATCTGTTGATTCCACATAAGAAGTATTTATCAATTGAGTTACCAATAAATCTTTTTTTCTTACCACACATGTTAGCTTCCCTTCAACAATGAATTTGACTTTCTGATGTAATGAGAATGGAATAGCACCTGCTATATGGATCCACGACCTACATAATAAATAACTGTATGAAAGAGAGATGTCCATGACTTAAAATTTCACGTTAAAAGTGCATAAGCCAATCTGTAATAGTATTTTTATGTCTTTCAGTACCTCTCTTTGGGTTCCATCAAAAGCTCTCACTATCATATGATTAGGTTTCATATAAGATCCATCAATAAGATAACATTGATAGATGAGCCATTATCAATCAAAACTTTAACCATTATATGACATTTACATTTCACAGTAATATGAAGAGCCTTGGTACTTTCTTGACTTTCAAGAAAAATCTCTTCATCACTAAAAGAGATATAATTTGAAATTATCATATTGCTAACAAGTTGTCCCACATATTCAACAGAAGCATTGTAAGATACATATGCTTGATTTAGCACTTTTAGCAAAGCATTACGGTGTGACTCTATACTAAACAATAATGATAGTAAAATTCTAACTGACATCTTGTTAAGCTATTCTACCATGCTATACTCGCTATGTTTTATTAACTTTAAAAATTTACATGTTTCACTTTCAGAGATTGGCTTTTAAGATTCTTTTTTTGGGGCTACATCAAGATCACTCTGACTTTTTTTCTTTTCTTACCTTGGCTTTATCTTTTTTAGCTTTTTCTAGAGCCTCTGGGGTATAACACCTCCCATTTCGAGTCATGCCTCCTACATCTATTATGTTTACAGTATCTGGATTGACTACGATATCACAATCATATTTTCACGATATTACTTTATCATTCTGATATAAAAAAGGACCAGAAACTTTAATTGTTACCATGATCAAGAGACTGGCTTTTTTAGCTTCAATGTTGGCTTCTCATCATAATAGATAGTTATCGATCTATGCACAAACTTATTCTTTAAATTAATGGTAGACATTTCAGCTTTCATCAACTCTTTTCTTTCTTAGTAAAACTTTATTCAATCTATATCCATCAACTTTTACACCTTTTGACAAAATTGGTGATAATTCTTGATAAAATACCCTAGAATACCTCTGTGATAATTGTAGCTTTCAGTTAAGTTAATCACTTTAGAGTAATTTTGAGGTTCTATTGGCTTCAACATGTCAACTTTGACCAAGACTTTGAACACCTTAGCCATCAGAGTTTTAACTTATTTATTTTTTTCCTTCACATGACTTCTTTGCCCATCAATTAAGGTATTTATTAATGGTCTGGTATGATTTGGTAGAGGGTTTTCATTAACATTTGGAGTCCCTTGTTGGTTGGTATCAAAGTTTAATACCCTTTCATTGATTAACCATTGCATTTTATGCTTCAAAGCAGTATAATTCTTAGTGGAATGACCTGGATTCTCATAGTGATAATCACAATATGCATTGGGGTCATACCATTTGAAAAATAAAGGTTTCAAGGGTTCAACGATAACAAGAACAAACAGATATTTCTCAACAAGTCGAGGATACAAATCTATGTATGTTATGGGAATGAGATCGAAAGTGATTTTTTCTTGGGTATTTCTCAGGGCTCTTAAATCACTATTAAGACTAGGTCTCCATTCTGATCTGGTAGGTGCAGCAGGATGGTTGTAGGTAGGTGTCCGAAAGGTTGGTTGAAAACGAGGTAGATAAGCTGGTTATGATAATGATTAGTATGGTTGATATGGATGAGGGATGGATGTAACATGATTTACGAAAGGGTAATGGGTCTAGTAGACTGGTACAAAATAAGGTGTGAAACTTTTGAACTATTGCTCCATATAATTCATTGTTTGAGCTTCATTCTCTTTCTTTTTAGGAGCTCTGCCTTTTTTACTCCACTTATCTTTCCTACTTCGAGCTTAACATTCTTTATGGTATTTTTAATGATTTTACCTGATGTCACCATATCTGTAAAGTTTTTGGTTGCATTGCCTATTAATCTCTCATAGTATGGTACTTTCAGGGTGTTCACAAATAAAATAGTTATTTTTTTCTCAGTGAGGAGAAGTTGAACTTGTGCAGCTATATCTCTTCATCTTTGTGCATATTCTTTGAAGCTCTCAATTTTTTTTTCACACCTTGTAAAGATAGACGATCTGAAGCCAAATCTCTAACATGTTGATATTATGCAAGAAATACCCTTATGAGCTCTCGCCAGAAATGAATACGAGTCATGTCTAGTTAGATATACCATTTAACTATAGATCTTGTAAGGTTATCTTGAAATATATGCATCAATAACTTCTCATCATGAGTATATGCTACCATCTTACGATAATACATAGTGATATGAGTCATTGAATATTTCGTGTCATCATATTTTTCAAATTCAAGAACCTTAAATTTTGATGAAATGACCACATCTATGACTAAACAAAGGTCAACTGTATCGTAAAGCCATAAAAATTCATTCCCTCTACAGTCCTAAGCCTTTCTTTCAATAACTTCATATTCTCTTAGGCACTGATATCTTTTACTTTTTCAGATATATTTATCCCTAGCTTTTCTCTCTTTTTGGGATCATCTAAATCAGGAACTAAGATCGACTCAGGTGATTTTTTCATCATGACAGGATTAATAAAATTTTAAAATTATCTTAAAACATGTGTGGATGTCATTCTTGGATAAAGATTGGGATATCTACCGAGAGTAGAAATTGATACTCTAGTTCCTTGAGAGGTTGAGTCGATCATGGCTCAAACCCTAGAGGATAAACAGGATCTATCATATCTGACGATTACTCTTAAAAGCTAAGATTTTCTTCCACTGCTTTTCTCTTATCAAATTTTTTGAGCATATCCATTATTGTACTAAGATCTTCTCTTAGTTCTTTTTAAACTTTTTCTATTCTCTCAAATCGACTAACATGTTCTTGCTTCATGATTCTTGTCTGAGTCCTGGTTTTGTATGAATGATGATAGGTTACGTCAAAATTTTTGATAGGTAAGCTATTCTTGAACCTTTATAACCACAAAGTTTTTTTTAATTTAAAAAAAAAAAATTAGAATGCTATATGTTAAAATTTTTATTTTTTACTTATTTTATAAAAAATGATGTACATGAGACATGAATGCAAGTGAGAGATATTTACTTTTGGATAAATTTCAACATTAAAAATTTTTATTGATTTCATACAACTTTTATTACATGAGATTTACCATTTTAGAGTCATATCCATAGAAGCATTTGACTTGTTCATAATGGTCTTTTGCCTCATCTAAAAAGTTCACTAGGCGTTGTCCACATTCTGCTATAGGATTGACATCTCTTTTTAATGCTTCTACCTTTTCAACCATCTCTCATGCTTTTTTTATTACCTTGCAAACTTGATTAGTCAAGTGTTTTATATATTATTACCTCCCTAAGCTTTCTACTTTCATCTCATGTGAGCATCCCTTTTTGAATCACATGTGAAAATTCAATCTTTTTTTCTTCTATGCCACTTATATATTATTGCTGAAATATGACTCTTATGGTCTTGTAGTTATATCTCTAACCTTTGGATCACCTGGTGAAGTGATTTTTTTTTATTCAATACTTTAAAGTGCTTTCTTCTCTTTTTTACGAGCATGACTTTCAATCTTTCCTTTTCGTTTTAGCATTCTACCAATCTTGCTGAGGTTATAGAGTATAATCCCTTCTAATTTTGATATTCTTGAAAAATTTCGGTGGTCTCCTCTTGTTTTTCTTAAGCTTTACCCTCTCATTGGTTCATTTCCTCTCGAAGCTCATCCATTTCACGTTGTTGACTATGGTAAGACTTGGTGACTTTTTCAGTTTTGAATTGGACTCGTAACCTTTTGTTTTCCTGATGTAGATCTTTCAAATCATTATTAACCAGATCTCATTTTTTTATGACTTTTTCTAATCTGGTTTCTTGTATCTCTGCTTCATATTTTAATTACTTTACTTTCTCATGGAGTCTCAAATTTTTTCTTTTTATTTTTTTTTAGTTTTTAATTCTTTCTTGACAAGCTCAACTTTTGATAATTGTACCTCTTTTAAAAAATTAACCAATTGATATGAGCTGTCATCAAGAAGGAGTATTATGTCTCTAAGCCACTTTACTTTCCAAATCGATAATCAAAAGTGACTTTATCGATAAGAGGCCCCAATCTCATTTTTCGTATTTTTTTTCATACTTAAATCAATTGCTCTGAGGTTCTTGATGGATTCGATTTTCCATAAATGAATTTTACTTGGACCATGCCATAAGTAGTAAGAACAAACTACTTTACATAAAATTACCTAAGCACCATTAATGGAGCATAACTTATAACACCCCATAACCCTAATAACGGTATCCATGGCTCATTTCCTCCATGATACAACAAGGGCACACGAGACATCCGAGGTGCCATCCATTCGATTTTATCCCCAATAAGCCTTCGTAAGAAAAAGACACACTCTTCTTTAGTCTTCAATGTCGGCCATTGACTTTTACAAAACTTTTCGATTGGTGTCTTATTTCAAAAATATGGTTTCAAAAATGCACTCTTCCCACACTTGAAATGACTTCTAACCCATACATATAATTGAGATGCATATCCTATGAATCATCTTTTTTCATTTCGTCGATAAAAATTCAATGACCTGATGATTTCAGTTAGAACTACTAGAGCGAAATTAATTGTTTGGGTTTTAATTTGCTCAAAAAAGTCTACTACAGTTATCTCAATGTAACCCAAAGTTTTCAGATAAATTATCATGTCATACAATGCTAGAACAAACACAATCATACCTTGATCATCATTTAAATGCTCCTGAATGAAGTTTTAAAGAAAGTCCCAATAGACGTCGAGATGTTCACCTTTAGGCTTCACAAAAGAATCAATGGTTTCTATTTTGACCCTCATAAGCTTGGCTAACTTTTTACGATAACCTGATTTTAACTTTAGGGTAAATACTTTATCTGGACATAATAGTTCTATCTCGAGTAAAATCGAATACTCATCGATAGTTGGCATCAAATCTTTCTGATTAAAAGTGAAGCATCTATAGGATGGATCCCAAAACTATATAGCTCTTTTGACCAGCTGTTCATCAATCATTACTGAAATGAGGGATGTAATTTATCCATACTTTTTACAAAAGCTTTTTTTTTCTTTATTTAATTGACCCCAGATAGTGGCTAAGTCTTCTAAATCATTTTGTGTAAGATCTAAATGTATTTTTTTGGGTAATTCAGACATATAACCGGTAGGCAAACAATCTTCACTCTTTTGTTGGGCTTTTTTTTACCAAACATGTACTTCATTATATGACTCACATGAGACACTAACTGAAGATGAGCAAATTCGTAGTTCTATAAGATCCATGAAAACTTCTTAGGAGAAATATGTCCTAGAGCAAATATCTTATGCAAAACTGTATGGTATGATTAATGTAAAAAAGAAAAAAAAAATGAAGCAAAATTGAGTTAGTGCGAGAATGTGATTTGAAAAAAATATTTTTTTAGTGTTGTTTTTTGTGTTTTGAGATTTTTTATTTGTTTTATTTTGTTTTGTATTATACACAACTTTTATTCTTAGGTATTTTCTACAAAAAGGTGGATAAGGCTCTACATAAGGCTGATTTTCTAGGCTTATTATATGCTAAGTTTGGATTAACAATGTCTAAAGGTTCTTAAATTATTCCTCATTGTCATCCATGTTGGACTAGTAAGGCACCCTGATCCTCATCCATTACAGGTTACGAATAGAAAAGGATTCAATTCGAATGAAAGTATTTCGCTTGTCATTACGAAGGTTATCACCTCACGAGGGCATAGGTACTTTACTTTCTCCTATAAAAGACGAAGCCCGGGTATAGAGCTCATGCATGAGATGTATCATGCCATTGTGTGTAAATATATCATAATTTAATATATACAAAAAAAAATAAAACATAAGAGGCATAGTGAAAAAAATGTGTGTGAATTTTTTTGCTTTTTATTTTCGATTTGTTTTGATTTTTTTTTTACCTTTTTTTATTGAAAATGAAAAATAAAAATCTAAGAAATTGATTAAGACTGTTTAAATCAAAATTTAAGGATAACAAGTAGTTAATTTTGGCCTGACTTTTGGCCTGACTCTCGAAAATAAAAGATCGTCCCCAGTGGAGTTGTCAAGCTATCGTAACGATTTTATGTCCGTCCGACGAATTTAGAAATGAAATAAAAATAACGAAACATGGAGTCGCCACAAATTTTTTTTGGCTAGGTGCGATTGGTCACCTATTAAAACATATTCTTTTAATGAAATCTTAAAATTAATTAAAATTTATTAAAAAGATAATTTCATGGTCTACAAAACAGTTTGAGTTCGGGAGTCAGTTACGCGTAGGGAAGGTTAGCACTCCCACGATGCCTGTTTAAAAACAGTACCACTTAACTACGTGTTATCCTTTGATTTTATTAAAAATAGTCTCATTCTCAATGTTTGAAAAAATAATTTTCTTGATTTTTTTATTTATTAGAAATTGGTTTGTTTTGTTTTATTTTTAAAAAATTATTATTCAAATTTTATTCGAAAAAAATAAATTAGAACCTTTTTATTGAAATAATTCTTAAAATATTTTAGTACGTTGGTAACATTAGAAGAATTTTTTTCTCATCTAGAGATTTCTTAGATATCGCTTTTCGAAATACCTTAAAATCTCATCTTAGGAGGTCCGAATTTATTTTTCGTAAAAATTATGTTATGTATGCGATGCAGAATGTTATCATATTGATGCATACATTTTATTCTCTTTTTTTTAAAAAATTTTATTAATTATTTAATTTAATTATTATTATTCTCTTTTTTTTAAGAAAAGGAGAACTTTTGTTATATTGAAGATTTTATATAAATATTTCAATTCAATGGTAATATTTAAAAAAAAATCCTCTCATCTAGAGATATCTTAAAGCATCTATACTCGAAATACTTTTAGAATCCTGTCATCGAATAAATTTTTTTTATCTCATTTTTTATTACTTATTCTTAATTTATTAATTAGTTTTTATTTATTATTATTTTATAATAAAAAAAAGAAAATTTTTATTTTATTGAAAATTTTTTATAAATACTCCAATACGTTGGTAGTACTAAAAAAAATCTTTTCATCTAAAGATTTCGGAGGTATCACTACTCGGAATACCTTTGAATCTCATCATCGGATAAAAATTTCTTTTTCTTACATTTTTTATTAGTTTTGTATTATTATTATTAAATTTATTTTTATTTTATTTTGTTTTTAAAGTTTATTTTTTTTAAAAAATTAACAAAATTATAAAAATTTTAATTACAATTTCATCATTTAATCTAACAAATATTAATATTTAATATGCATAAATTTTAATAAAATAATATATAAAAAATAAGAAAAAATTCAGAAAAAAATTTTACTTGAATCGGACCGACCAATGGTCCGGTCAACACGTAGTTCGATCTGACGATTCGGGTGTGATTCGACTCAGTCTGGGCGTGGTCTGATTGGTTTAGCGGTTTGATACCGATTCAGTACCGATTCAATTCGGTCTGGGCGGTTCAGTTTCGGTTCAATCGTACCAATCAGAGGTTGACGAATGAAGTGGATCGCAGGTTGGGTGGCAATGGTGCCGTATCCCCTATTTTTTTTTGTTCTATTTTTTTTATATTGTATTTTGGTATTTTTTGTATTTTGTATTTAATAATATATATATTTTTTGTCAGACAAATTTGATATCCACAAGATGCAATTAAAAAAAGTAGTCAAAAGCCTTATTTAAATATGTACTGAATCGAATATGAACAAGTTTTATGTATTTATAATATATTTATTTAATTAATGAATTTTGAAATATTATTCGTGATCGTTTTTTAGTTTAAAACAAATATAAATAAATAAAAATCGAATATGTTCATAAATTGTTTATCAAATGTTATATTTATTTACACACTTGAATGTAAGCAAATTAAACATAAACAAATAAATGAATTTTTTCTATATTTGTTATCTATTTATTTGATCAATGAATTTTGAAATATTATTTATAATTATTTATTCAGTTTAATAAACAACATAATCGAATAAAAAATGATCTTATTCACAAATTATTTATCTAATATTTTTTTCGTTTACACTTTTAATCTTGTCACAATAATAGAATGGTAATTTATTATTACATGCACCCTACAAATAAAATATATCTAACTAAAGCAACAATTTGACTGCGTTTTCTATTTAGTACTATTATTTTTTTCAACTTAGGGTAATTAATTTTTTTTAACAATAAATAGTATATACAAATATCAATATCAAGTTTTGCATTAGAACAATTATGTTGATGGTATTTTTGGTACAGATGAGTTGGAAACTATATGGAGAATGATCTATACTTGTAATAAAAAAATACGATTAAAGGACACTAGAGTTGGTTTTTTAGGATGCTCTCCTCTCAAGTTAATTAAGTGTTTAGATTTTTTGGAATGATAAGATAAATTGTAGAATATGAGTGAAAAGCTTAGAGGAGAAAGGTTTAAATTTATCATACTTGGACTTATTTTTTTACCTTTTATATGAAATAATAGATAGTGATATAATTGATATTGTTGGTAGTTGATGAAAAATTAATGCGGAACTCGAAAAAGAGCCATTAAGTGAGTATAGGCTCATTTAATAATCCCAAAGCAACCTAGATTACCTTTAATGATTATAAACAAATTAAAAGTTAGTTGATATGTTGTGAGATGATGTTATGATAAAACATTAGTAGTAATAATTGGGTAATCCTATTTTGGATAAATGAGTGGAGATAAGTTCATTTTATGGCGAGAGGTTTAGGTATTGATCATTTTCAATGTAACGTGTCAATCAAGCATATACCAATTCGATGAGTGTGAATGTTGACTTTATTGACTATTAAGTGGATATAATAGATTATAAATTTAAATTATGTATTAAATATTAAAAAAAGTCTTTTTAATGTTAATTTAATAATAAAAAGTTAAACCTTTCGTAAAGAAAATGAAGTGTTCTACAAAAATTAACTTTTTTGTAAATTCAAAACCTTGTATATAATAATTTGTTCATAAATGTAACGATTGTAAGAAATTAGTTTTTTTAAACTTAAATAATGAAAATATTAACTTTAAAAGTACATGACATGTATTTGATGGTCTGTTTTAAAATCACATTATCATAATTTAATTTTTTTAAATAAGTTCATATATTTTTATTATATCAAAATAAGCTTATATTCTTTATTTATATTCAAATAAAATTTATTTCAAACAAAATATTGATTCATGTTAAGAACTTATTTATATACAAATTAAAAATTAAAAGTTTATTTGAATATAAATTAAAGGTTAAAAGTTTATTTTGATTTAATAAAAATATAAAGATTTACCTAAATAAAACTAATAAAACTCAAGGATCCTTTTATTATTTTAGCCATTTTTCTTTTCTTATACATAAAAAAACAAAAACATCAACAAGATTAATCCAATTAATAAGAAGAAAAGTTTCATTTTCTTTCCAATTAAGTTCGATCTTCGAAGAACATTTAGAGAATAAAATCTTGGATGCATTAGATTTAACTTGGTAATTCATTTTTTTTTGTATTTATTTTATATTAAATATATGTAAAATATTAAAAATTTTATATTATAATTTATATTGAGACTTTAAATTTACACAATTTTTTTCAAAATTCACATGTAAATTTGTTAAAATTTTAAATTATACTACTTTCATATTTTTTTTTGTCTGATTTCATATAATATCATTGTATTATGTTTTAAATTATTAAATTTAATTAAATTAATATAAAAAATATATTCTTAAAATTATTAAAAAATTAAATCCAAACAAATAAAAGATATCAATTGGTATTACAAAAATAGACAAACAAAAAAAAAAAGAAGAAATTATCATAGTAATAATGAGATCCGAATTAGAAACTTGGATCAGACTCTTTCTCAGTAAATATTTTCCACTGCCATGATGGTCTGAAATTTCATGAAATTAAAACCAATAATAACAACTGCAAATGTCCTGACTTGCACCAATTAGAGGGCCAGCCGATCCCAGCCATTGAATGTCTGAACTGAACCAGTCAAAAGTACTGGACCCACTTTCTTTTTTTTCATGGCTCGAGCCTTCCAACCCAAGCCAGCAACCGGATGAAGTGGAGGGTAGAAGTGAAAAATTTTAAAATTAAACATTGATTTAAAATTATAATATTTGAATAAGTATGGTTTAATTTTTTTTATATTTAAATTAAATTTAAATATTAAATTTATATATAAAATTCCAATCAAATTTTAAATTAAAAATTAAAAAAAATTAAATTAAATCAAATTATATATTTTTTAAAGTTTTATACGTATTTTAAATTTTTATAAATAAAATAATTATTTTATATTTAAATTTATTTAATAATATTAAAAATTATATTAAAATAATATATAAATATTTTAAATTTAAATTTAAAACTTAAAACCAAATTTGTAAAATTCATATCAAATTATATGAAAATTCAATTTAAATTCAAATAAAATTTTAAAAATTTATAATTTTATATATTATTTAAAATCGAATCAAATTTATTTTCAGAGTGCACCACAAAGTCGATCATTAAGAAGATGGTGGGGTCCACAGCAGTTCCCCCATGGTCAAAGCCAGCACCGTGGGGTCAACCAAACGCGCAAAAACGGTCACCTTCCAAGGTGGGATCCCACCAGCCCACCGCAAGGAGGGACCCCACCAGCCCACCACAAGGAGGAAAAAATGGCTAAAATTTGTCGCAAAGTGGGAAATTAATATAAAATCTTGAGGATGAAATTGAAAGATTTGACAAATTGTGTGTTTACACTTAGGATTTTGAAGGGTTGACCTTGAGTCAATGCATAAGCACCAAATTGTGTTTTGGTTTAAATTGATGGTTATTGATAGTTAAAAGTTATTCTTTTGGAAAAAATTTTTCATTTTCATTTCTATTGTGAAATATCTTTCATACTCAATCCAAGCAATTCTAGAAGACAAAAAAAAAAAAAAAAAAATACAAAAACCGTGCAAAAAAAGTGAAAATTCTCATAACTACCCTAAACCCTAAGTTCAATAACTCAATTTGGGATATAATTATACTTTTGTTAAATTTTAATAATTAAAATTAAGAATTCAATATTTTATCATTAGGTCATATGATTGTTGTAATAATTTTAAAATGTTAATTATTGTATATTAGAAGAATTTAATTTTTCAAATAAATGTTTTAAAATACATAAATTAGACAATAATATATATATTTTATACCGTTTTTAAGGATTTAATAGCGGTAATTATTATTTCATGTATGTTTTTATAGATTGATCAAAATATAAATTAATTCATCCAATAAAAATAATTACAAAAGGAAAAAGGTTCCATTTGTTTGTTTATATATATATATATATATATAAAGTAGTATTTATACCATGTTCTCTCTGTTCATTATTATAAATTAAATTAGTGAACCCTTTGTTCATTATTATCTAAAGCAAAACATAAATAATTCTAAGTTACATAAAGAGGGTCAAGGCATTGGAAAAGAATCACACTTTAAACATAAACAAATTACGTGAAAAGTAGCCTTGATGCAAGTTGTTAAGATTTAAAATTTAAATACAAAAATTTATATTCAAATTTTTATGATTTTTTATTGATAGATAATTTATAAATTTAAAAAAATTTTAAAAACCTGTAAATTTCTTAATGAGTTGATGATTATATAAAAAAATTTATTACTTTATTTACATTTTGCTTGCTTTCCAAACTGTGATGCCATGCCACATCTGTAGTCTTTACTTTCTTTTAGTCACTTTCATTAAAATAGTTTTATGCTTTTTCAGGCACTTTCATGAAAGTGGACTTGAATCTTAGTCAAAAAAATAGGCTGGCTTTATTAGAAGACTATACTTTTCAAGCTTTTGCAAGTCAATTTTTACTAATTTTTCATTTTTTTTTTCCATCTCAATTGCCCCATTGGTCTTCCCTCGTGATTCTTACCAATTCAGCTTTTTTGCAAAATTTTTTTAGTTAATTACAAATTTAATATGTAAATTTGAAAAACTATATATAAATTGATTCTTATTTTTAATACATTCAATTTAAAAAATAAATCATAATGAACAAATAACAAACGTTAATTCGAATATTACATTAAAAATTTTATTATAATTTAACTATCATTTACAAAGTTATATACAAAATAAATATTTTGATATATATGATGAGGAAGGAAGTTTTCTCTTGCATATAATTCCAATGTCACCACATTGGATTAATAAAGAAATATGATGACATGGAAGGGAATTATTGGTCCACATCAGCATAATGATTGTGAAAGAGGTTGCTTCTTAACGATTGGAACACAAAAAGATAGAGAGCACTACTAAATTTCATGTAGTGTATTTTGGGGTAGTGGTCCTAGATAGTGTAGGGCCCTTGAATACTAAAGACTTGTTCAAAGGAAACGGACTCTCCACTTTGGTCTTTGGATTTATATGATTTCAAGCAACAATTTTCTTTTCCAATATTACTTTGTTTTGAATTATCTAAAAAAATCTAACAAATCGTTCGTGCAATCAATTTTAAAAATAATATTTAATAAATTTAAAATTTATTATTTTATTTTTAAAAATATTATATTAAATTAATATATAAAAATAAAAATTTTAAATTCATAAATAAATCAATCAAATCAAACAAATAAAATTTAATTTAATTCAAATTAAATCATATAAAAATTTAATTTAAATTTAAATAAAATTATAAAAAATTATAATATTATATAATATAAAAAATTTAAATTAAATTTAATTCGAATCATTATCACTCTTAAAATTTTATCCCTCTTTGTTTTGAAATCTGGTTGGAGATATTGGTGTCCGAAAGTGTCGTTCGCACAATTCGTGTATCAAAAGGAGATATAGATTCATGCCAGCCAATAGCAGCTCTGAAAGAAATGTTAATGGACAGGTGGGAATAGCATTGATGACCAAGTCTGTCAGGTGATGGCATCATAAAAATAGCAACAAGGAAACTGATTGAAATCACTGGCTTGGGTATTCTGACAAAAGTGGTCCCTTTTTTTTTTACATAAAAAAGTGCAAGCCATTAGCTATAGTTATTTTATATAAAAATTCGTATATTAAAATTTATATTATATTTTATATAAAAATTATATCATAATTTATATTAATATAAAAATATAAAATATAATTTTTTATTTTATTAAATTTATATATAATTATTATTATAATTTTAAATTATGTCACATTTAAATTTTATTTATAATATCATATTCATATCATATTATTATATCATATTTTGATTATTTGATTTATTTAATAGTTTGTATTATAACAAAGAGAATCTATGTAGGAGAAGGCCTCAACTTGCCTTGATTAAAATTGAATCCTATAAAAAATTTCTTTTTATATATTTGAAATTGTCAATATTTAAAATCCAATTAAAGGTCACTAGTCATAATAAAAATATTTACTAGATATATAAAAAAAAATTAAAATAAAAATAATAATAAAGTGAATATTCATTATTTTTTAAGTATCCATATATGAATTTATTTAATATTTATAATATTTAAACCGTTTAGGTTTAATATTATTATCCAAATCTAAATCTATTTAAATAAGTACTATCTGTTTAAGTATTCGAATCTAATAAAATATTTGTTTATTTAAATTTTTTATCAAAATACAAAATGACCAATAATTTAATTTAAAATTTAAGTTTACTTTTAATTAATAACAAATAAAAGTTATTTGTTAAGGTTCGAAACTTTAATAAACATAAAGTTTTATAAATTTTATATATATAAATAGATAATGAATTTGAATATCTGTTATTATTCATTAAAATTTAAATGGATTCAAATATTAGATACTCAATAAATATTATTCATATCTTACTTGAATTTATTATGAATAGTAAATTTTTTATTCAAATTTAATCATTTGTTTATAATTATCTAAATTTAATATAAACGGATCGAATAATAACAGATATCTTATTAGTTACTATCCATTGTTTTCCCCGATTAAAACAAGTTTCATGAATTGAAGTGCTTCAATTACCAGCAAGTCCTTCAACAGATGAATAAGGAATTATGAATTCAGGCTGTTTCAAGAACATAAAGTGCTTCAGGCTGCAAGGAACTTAAAATATATCAGTTAGAAAGCAACCTAGAACAGTTAATTATATGCAAATTTTATGATACTAAAGATGAAAACAATGAAAAAAACTACTAAAATTCAGGTCTTAATCTATAATCTGATCATTTTATTACTTAGAAATTTGTTTTGTTAAGACCTTGCCGGCATTGTGGTGGTGTGGGAAGATTACATTTACATTTCTTAGGCAATGCAAATGGCTGGGCAGGTTCAGTTTTGAATGCTGGAAGAGCATCTTGAAGTTGCAAAGACAAGTCAAGTTGCCATGTTTTAGCAAACTACAACATTGCTTGGTTGCTGCTACTGGAGGATATTTTTTTGGTGATTGTCGAGTAAATCTAATAATTTAAAATAAAATTTAGTGAAATGATACGAAAATAATATAAAAAAATATAAATGTGATATAACATGAAATTTTAACAAAAATTATATATAATTTCAACAAAAAAAAAATTTTGTGTCATAAAAAATGTAATATGTAATTTTTGTAAAAAATAAAATATAAATATACGAATTATTAATATTTTATATAACATAAAAATATGAATTATTATGTTATATCTGATCAATATAAGTTTAGTGTCACGGTCTAAATCAACTTGTGAAATATTATTCGTTTTAAATTATTAAATTTTATGATTTTATCTCACAAATTAAAAATAATATAAATATTTTTTAATACACAATTGATATAAGATTCATAACTTTTTTTTATGATATGAAATTCTCCTTCATTCTAACAATGACTCATCAAATTTGATGATACGTTATTAGTACCTAAAATTAATTATAATATAAAAAATTACGATTCACATTAATTTATGAAATATTATTTATTTAATTTATTAAATTTTATAATTTTATTTTATAAAAAATATCTTGTAAATTAAAAGTGACGTATACATTTACGTTTCAACATCAACTTTAATTCATAACCAACGTAAAATTCACGATTCCTCTCCGAGCCCGTGACATTTGGCTTGGTTAACTGAATGTTACGTGTAGAATTTGGAGTTCATTTGACAACAAGATTCCTGCTATTCATACCTTTTTTTCTATGATATGAAATCTTCCTTCATTTTAACAATAACTCATCAGGGTTTGATGATATATCATTAATATCTAAAATTAATTATAATTTTAAATATCACGATTTATATTAATTTATAAAATATTATTTGTTTAATTTATTAAATTTTATAATTTTATTTCATAAAAAATATTTTATAAGTTAAAAGTGATGTATACATTTATGTTTCAACATCAACTTTAATTCATAACCAACGTAAACTTCACGATTCCTCTCCGAGACCGTGACATTTGTCTTGGTCAACTGAATGTTACGTATAGAATTTGGAATTCATTTGATAACAAGATTCCTGCTATTTGCATCAGACAGACTCTTTCATTTGAGTGAGGAATCATGGAAATTGGGCTACTTCCAAGGATTGCAATGGGCCTTCAAATGTGATAAGGCTGCCCACCTATATCTTTGGGTTCTGATTGAAATTATCATCCTAACCCATTGGGCTTCCCCAAATAATCTAACAGGCCTTGCTTAGTCACTTCTATCATTTAATTTATCACTTATTTATAGGATTAATATGTGATTGAATTCTTGAATTACATTATTTTTAATGATTTTATATTTATTAAAAAAATTCAAAATAGATACTTGAACTTTTTTTTTCAAAAATTTTTCTTCACTCACTAATTGTAATTAATGATATGTGAAAAAAATCAATTAATAATATCATGATATGTGTCATATTTTTATTAATCAGTATTTATCGTGTTAGTATTTTGATTAATAATGTTAGTCAATGGTACCTATATATTTGATAAAAATAAAATTTAGATATCTAATCGTAAATTTTTTTATAAGTTAAAAATAGTACAATTCAAAAATCAAATTACATATTAACCTTTATTTATTCGAAATAGCATAATAGAGAATTACTAAATTTTTTGTGATAGTATTAAAATAAGTTTTAAAGTAAATAGTTGCTTGAGATTAATCTGATAGAAATCCATGATAGTTTCAAGATACCCCAAAAAAGTAAAAAACAAAAAAATGAAAATCTTATTCCCCTCATGTAAGGATGTTCTTAAATTGATTTTAATTAAATTAACTGATTGAATTGACTTAATCTAATTAATCAGTTAGCTACTGAATTAATTTCAATCGGTTAACGAAAATAATTTTAAAGAAATTTTGATTTTCAATTAATTTGGCTTTCGATTAGAATTAACTGAAATATAATAAAACTTATATATAATTAAAAATATATGAAATTATTTATTTCATTTCAAGTTATTAAAGGTTTTAATTTAATATTTTAATATTTGAATAAATTTGTGGGATAATTTTATTTAATTTGTTTTAAATATAAGAAATTAATAATTTAATATATAATATAATTTAATATATTTTATTATTCAATTAATTCAAAAAATTAACAGAATCGATTAAATTAATTTTGATCGATTAATTTTTAAATTTAAAAAAAATAATTTTATTAATAAAAATAAAATATCATAATTTGATTATTTTAATATTAAATAATTCAATTTAACATTAATCGAATGAATACTCGCCCGTGTATTAGCAATTATTTTTCTTTAGTTCTTTAAAAAAAAAATGCAATATCTTCTGTCCTTTCCCAAAAATGAAAATTAGGATATCGTGCAAGGCACTTATAGATGCTGGTTGTTAAGGAAATGAGTGTTTGAACGTAGAAACATTAGATAGTGTTGAACAAGTTTAAATTTTATTGATTTTTATTTTTGTGTTACAAAAGTTTGAGAATAGAACTATAATTATAATCTTATAAATTCATTAGTGAAAAAAAAAAAAAAAACATTATTGGAAAAGATTCATTTTTTTAATTCGTCGATAATAATTTTAAATTTCATATGTGATATTTAAAAATTAAAATGTATGCTATTACTTTTATATAAAATTTATTATCTTCTGATAACATATCTTAGTAGATATGTATTAATTTTTTAATTCGACTTATAAAGATTTTAAATTTTAGTAACAATGGATGAGATAATTTTTTTATCGATAAATGTGGTTATTTTAATTTATTTGATATATTATTTTGTTGAATTTCAAAATGGGCATTTTGAAATTCTAATTAATATCTTTGGAGGGCACATGGATTAAAGTTTGGGGACAAAGGGACCAATACTTAGGATCCAACTCTTTCTAATCACCCTAAAAAAGATCTTTCAAGAAAGGTGAAGAGTGGGACATCTTCACTCATTTTCCCAATCAAAGTCCCAGATTTTGGCAGCTTTGTTTTCACAAATAAACTCAAACCATCTTATTGAATCTTAATCAAAAATATATTTTGTATACAACCTTTTGATATTACCAATGTAATCACAATAAAATATTTCGTTAAATTCAAAATTTGATTCAATTATTTCATACATTTATTTTTAAGAGATAGTATTTAATAATTTTATAGTTTAAATTCAACATTTATAATTCTTTTCATTACTTTAAATTATGGCTTTTTTATTAAAAAAAAAAGAATTTGACCCATAGGTTAATGCTTGACAATCATAATCTTTGCTTCATTACCTAGATTTAATTAAAAAAGTAAATAAATAAATAATTTTTAAAATTTTCTTTGATCAATAATAATTTTGTATTTTTGTATGTTTGAGTATAAATTTTACCTCAATTTTTATTTTTACATAAATTAGCATTTGTTAAATAATACTGATATAATACTCACAAATTTTGTTTAGATTTAATTTTTTCTTTAAATTATTTTAAATAAGTGTTTTTCATATATATATATTTAGGATTTTTATTTTTAACCTTTAAATTATTTTTAAATTATACATGGGTGCATTTTCTTTAGTTAATATTTTGCATGGTATTCTCTTGTGTTCTAATACGTGTATTCATTATCATTTATAATATTCATCACCTCAAATTATTTTGTTATTTGAATTTGAATACCCTCTTATGTTGAAGTATACCAAACATCAATCAACTTAAATTTTATTTTGTTTTATTTTTGGACGCCATAGATTTTATAATTTTAAAACGAGACAATAATATAATATAAAAATAATATAAATTAAAAATTAAATGATCTAAAATTTTGATTAAAAATTATAAAAAATTTGGTAAAAATAAAAATATTTTGCATTATCCTATCATTCGATTGTGATAAATAAATTTCTTTATTTGAACTGTGCCTGTCTTATTTTATATATCAAACGAAAAATTTTATTTTATATCATTTGATTATTTATATATTTATATCATATAAAATATTAAAATTTATATATTTATATGTATTTTATATCATAATTTATATTTATTTAAAAATATAAAAAATATTTTTTAATTTTATTAAACTTACGTATAATAATTTTTAAAATTTTAAATTATATTATTTTTATATTTTTTATTCATATCATATTTATATCTTATCAATTTCATAAGTAATCCTATTCAAAAAAGCTGTTCAAGATCCTAAACTCCACCCCACGCCGACAAATACACGTGTCCACACATATAGCTAACGTGTCAAACAACCAACGCGAGTGCATTCTTTATACAGTACTCTCAGAAACACCCAATTAGTAACGGAACCGTACCTGCTTCGAAGCTTGTCTTGCTCTTTGCTGTCTTCAATGTAAAAACTAACAACCGTTCTTTTTACTTTGCTCTTCTTAGAAGAAAAATCGATCCTTTCTCTCTCTACAATTCCGTTTTCTCTCTATATACCAATCTTATATATATATATATACACATTTGTTGATTCTTTAAATGGTTTTTTGTTCTGTAAATTTTCATGCCATGTAAAAGAACTTTGAAAGAACTGAATTTATTTATTGGGAAAATGGAAAATATTTGCTTTTTATCGGTAAATATTTCTGGTTTTGCTTTTTTCTTATGTTTTCTTTATTGGGTTATCATTTTTTTAGTTGTTCTTTTGAGTTTTTTTTTCTGTATTTGGTTGTTCCTGTTGAATTATCTTTGGTTTGCTTTTTGTTTCTGTTTCATTTTTGGAACTGATGATGAAAAAGGAGTTATCTTGGTAGTGGTTTCTTGGGTTTCATGTTTCTGTGATTCTTTTGGTGATTGTTGTAAGTTGAAATCAATCTATTGGATGGTTTCATGATGGCTTCTTGTTAATATTTATGCTTATGGGATCTTAATTTGAGTTCTGGATTTGGATTTTTTTTATTTTTAGACTATTTCTTTGTTAGTTTGTATGTGTTAGGGACAAAAGGATTGGATATTCATGATTGATATAAGTTCAAATTCAAAGCAATCTATAGGGATGGTTTCATGAAAGATTCTTGTTGTCTTCATGCTTATAGGAGATAAAACTGAGTCATTGATTTGGTTTTGCTGATTTTCAGATTCTGGGGTTGAGGAATCTTGTTGGAAAATTTAGCTACTTGGGTAATTTGGGCTGTAGTTTGAGTCCTGCATTGGTCATTGGATTCTGGATTCAGTTGGTGTAAGAAATTTGGAGAAGAAATTTGGGTTAGAGTTTTTTTTTTTCCTCTGCTTGGTTAATCTGTAGTTATGTCTAGTTTCGTTGGTGTCGTTGTCTCAGACCAATGGCTTCAAAGCCAATTCACACAAGTCGAGCTTCGCTGCCTTAAATCATAAGCAAGCATACTTTGGTCCCTCCTAAACTTATTGCTACAACTATTGCATTATTATTCGATTTCATTGTTATTTTTTGTGAATGTAATTTGATAGAATTTGAACTGCCTCGTTTTTTATGATTTCTAGTTTGTTTCAGTAAAGAACCAAAATGGTAAAGTTACAGTTGAAGATTTGCCGCCCTTGATGGTGAAATGAAGGTTTTTAGTACTATGTTTACTGAGGACGAGATTAGTTAGAAATTGGGCGAATCCTATAGTGAGATGAGCAATGAGATTGATTTTGGAACATTCCTCAGGGTGAGTCATTTATATACGGGCTTGTGCATGCTCTCAGTTGTATTCTATTTTACTGTTATTAACCATGTAGTATTATAACATATGGAAAGAAAAAAAAACCAGAATCAAAACTTACATGGCGGTTTACATTCTATTAAATTGCATACAAGTGGTAATTATAGGCTTGAACTTCGGTTGATACTTGAATTAGTTAAAGGGGCCTAACATTATGATTGGTTGCATGGAATGAGCAGTTGTTTTTAAATTTGCAAGGTCAGGCTACGGGAAAATTGGGCAGTCCAAAGAATTCATCGTTGTTCTTAAAGACCTCCACAACCACTCTTCTTCACACGGTCAGTGAATCAGAAAAAGCCTCTTATGTTACACACATAAACATTTATCTTGGGGATGATCCATTTTTAAAGCAGTTTCTTCCGCTGGATCCAGCTACGAATGATCTTTTCAATCTTGCTAAAGATGGAGTACTTTTATGGTAATTTTGTGGGGTGTGCTCCTTTATGCATTTGCTTTTTCTTTTTCTTTTCTTGTTTTTCTATAGAAGCTGGTACATAGACGTGACACTTATTCTGTTTTCTTGTATTTTTGCAGTAAAGCTTATAAATGTTGCTGTGCCGGGAACAATAGATGAACGAGCTACCAACACAAAAAGGGTACTTAACCCATGGGAGAGGAATGAGAACCATACCCTTTGTCTCAACTCTGCAAAGGCTATTGGCTGCACTGTGGTAAACATTGGCACCCAGGACTTGGTTGAAGGAAGGGTTAGTATAGCTAAACGGATTCCTATGTGAGTTAGAATGAAATAGGCTGATAATCTTATGGTTTTCATCTTGATTATTTGTATTTCAGCCTCATCTCTTACTTGGGTTGATCTCTCAAATTATAAAGGTAGGCATATAAATCATCTGTATTATTTATGTCCAATTTCTTGTATCGGCTTTAAACTGTCATGCTGGACTCAGAAAAGTAGGTTGTTAACTTAAGACAAGTTGTTTTCAGGTGCCCTTTTTCTCATCCTTACCATCTGTGACAACTGCAGATTCAACTGTTAGCAGATCTCAACCTTAAGAAGACACCTCAGCTTGTGGAATTGGTGGAGGATAGCAATTCAGTAACATATCTCTTTATCATGTGATTGATGATGTTTAACTAAGAATTAATTCATGAAATAAACATGTTTTAAACAAATGCATTGATTTGTTTCCATTTGAATTATTTAACTCGCAGGATGTTGAGGAACTTATGGGTTAGCTCCTGAGAAGGTTCTACTAAAATGGATGAATTTCCATTTAAATAAAGCAGGCTATGCGAAAACCATTACAAATTTACTTCGGATGTGAAGGTGTTTGACTATGTTAATGCTACATTTAGTGGCAAGGGTACAATAAACTGATAAAGTGGATGTAGGTGGATGCTTATACATCTATTAGATGCATTGCTCTATTTTGCTTGCATTCATAATTTGATATGTTTTAGTCATTTCCATACGTGCAGGATGCATAAGCTTACGCATACCTGCTTAATGTTCTGGCACCAGCGCACTGCATTCCATTGACCCTAGATACTAAGGATGCTGCCAACAGGGCTAAATTGGTACTTGACCATGCAGAGAGAATGGGCTGCAAATGGTATTTGAGCCCTAAAGACATAGTTGAGGGCTCGACAAACCTGAATCTTGCATTTGTGGCTCAAATCTTTCATCAACGGTGAGAAACCACAAAGCTGGCAGTTGTAACACAGACATTTTCCTTTTAAATTTCTTTTCAGTTTAGTAGAAAACTATTGAAATATCAAATCTGGAGCTTACTCCACTCTAAGAGATTTTAGGAATCGGCTGTGGTCTTGTGCCTTATAAAACTGTTAAATATGAAATTAGTAGGAGTCAAGTTGCATGGATTTTTTCTCATGTACTTTAGTCATGAATGGCTTTGTTGTAATGCATTGCACATTACTCTCTGCCATCCACATCTTTTGTTAGAAAGATTGGGAGAAAGTGCTATGATTTGATGTTAAAACAGTTTGGCCAGGTTGTTTTTCCCGTGCCGCCAATACATTATCATGTTGGTGTTTTAGGCTGTTTAGTTAGCAACATAAAGTCTGCTCTTTGCTCTTTATATGTTGTCTCTAGTTTTGTAATTGGTAAGAAAACAAGTGTGCTTTTGCAGGAATGGCCTGAGTGTAGATAGCAAAAAGATTTCTTTTGCAGAAAGGATGACAGATGATGTGCAAATCTCCGGAGAAGAGAGATGTTTTTGACTATGGATCAACAGTCTTGGGATTGAGAGTTATGTTATTAATGTCTTTGAGGATGTCAGAACTGGGTTAGTCTTCCTCTTCACCGACATAGTTAAGTTAAAATGCTCGAGTTCCATGCATTATCCCTTCTGTAGATTTTCGGCAAACATTACAAGCAACAGGCTAACCATGAAAGCATCAGGTTAATAGCTTGTCCTTTCTCTTACAGTGAGGGCACAGATGCATTTTCAAGTCCGCATTTTGCATATGTTTCAACAGTTTCAACATCAGTTTGTTTCTGTCATATTAATTTATGATGATCTTTGAAAGCAGGCATCATAGTTTTTTAATTCCATGTAATTCCAATATTTCAACTATCAACATAAAGAGCTTGAATTTGATGCAGATGGATACTTTTAGAGGTGCTTGATAAGATTGCTCCTGGATCAGTCAACTGGAAGCATGCATCAAGACCTCCAATTAAGTTTCCATTCAGAAAAGTCGAAAATTGCAATCAAGTAGTAAAGATTGGGAAGCAGTTGAAATTTTCCGTTGTGAATCTCAGTGGAAATGATATAGTGCAAGGAAATAAAAAACTCCTAGTTGGTAATCTCCTTTGTCTTGTTTTCTTGATTCGATCTGATTCCCTTCATAGCTTGGCATGTTTTATTTTACACTAATACATATTTATTATTCTTCATTAAATGCTTGGCTAGCTCCTTTGTGACCAGAAGGTCTCTGGTCGTGGGTTTGAGTTTTGAAAACAGTCTCTCTGCAAAAATGCAGAGGGAAGGCTGCATACTATGGACTCTCACCCCAACCCTAGCAAAACGGGGAGCCTTGTGCACCGGGATTTGTCCTTTTTCTTTTTTATTAAATGCTTGGCTTAAGATATATAGCTTTTTGTCATTTAATATCGGAAAAAATTTGATCCTTGTTGAATGTTAGATGGTTGTCCAAATGCTCAAAGTGGATTACATGTGTTACAGCTTTCCTATGGGGTTTAATATGCTTCAACTTTTGAAAAGTTTGAGATCTTGCTTGAGGGAAGGAGCTAACTGATGCAGATATCCTAAATTGGGCAAACATTAAAGCCAAAAGTACAGGAAGAACTACTCAAATAGAAAGCTTCAAGGTTTCACAATGATTGGCATTTTTTCTCGTATATCAATTTAAGGCTCCGTTTGATAACCGGAAAATAACTAATGATATATACGGTAATCTAAACCTGCAGGACAAGAGCCTTTCAACTGGACTGTTCTTCCTTGTACTTTTAAGCGCTGTGGAGCCAAGAGTGGTCAACTGGAACCTTGTAACCAAGAGTGAAAGTGGTATGATTATTGGTGATAACCATGATTTATTTATACTTTGAACCAAGCGAATAAGTTCTTCTATATTTGTCTGAGAAAATGCCGAGATTGAGCTGAGCTTATCAGTTTTTGTTCCTGTTGGAATCATAGATGAGGAGAAGAGGTTGAATGCAACATATATCGTAAGCGTGGCTCGTAAGCTTCGGTGCTTCATCCTCTTGTTGCCTGAGTACATCATGGAGGTAAGGTTGCAACTGTAATAGTTCGCTTGTTTGTTCATTGCATTGTCTGATTGATTCATCAGTGTCAGCTAAGGTTGGCAATCCAACCTGTATCCACTGAGTTCCAACCCAATTTGACTCTATAGTGTTGAATTTTTTTTTTTAAATCGATTTTTTTTGAAAAAAAAAATTAAGATCGGATTTTAAGCAAACTTATTTCAACTCGATCTTATATATATATTATTTTTATTTAATTTTATATTTATATATTTGTATTTTATATTTTTATAATTATTTAATTTTATTTATATTTAAAAATAATATTTTATTAATTTTGAATTGAATGAAATCGATTGTGATTTTATATATATATATATAGATCGAATTAGATTTAAATATAAAAATAATATTTTAATATTAGATTGAGTTTTGGTATTTGTTATATAAAATCAACCAAATTTAGGATGAGTAAAAACTCGACCCATCCCAACCTATTGTTATCTTTGGTGCTGTGAGCAACCTTGGAAGACAAAAATAAATGAGGAAAATAGAATCAGCAACTTCATAGGCGCGAAAACCACATTGTCAATCTCGGATTCACATCTCTACAATGAATAGGAATTATGAAATTAGATATTCCAAGCTTTTGTTGAGTAAATTGAATATACGGAGTTTAAAAATGGATGCTCTTATGGTATGGAAGGTGAATCAGAAAATGATCCTCACTTTAACAGCCAGCATTATGTACTGGTGCCTTCAACACGCGGCGGAAGAGGGTGAGACAACTCTATCTCCGGCTAATGGCAACGGTGGTAGTACCTATATATCGGATGTATCTCCGGCAACATCCATTAGTGGTGAAAGTTCCTCCCTGTGTGGTGAAGTCTCAAGCTTAACCTTTGATGATGCCGCCTCCGACATTACACGGCATCATCATCTCAATTTGAGAATGAAGATATTAGTGTTGAATCGGGGATGTTGAATGGCCGTTGCGTATCTTTTCCTTTTCATTTAGATTCAATAATTTTAAATATGATAAAAAAATAAAATATAACACGAAAATAATACACATAAAATATATTTATAAAGAATGATATAAATAAAATATTAAAATAATTCGATTTAAAATTTTAATAAAAATTATAAATAAATTTAATAAAATAAAAAATAGATTATATATTTTTATATTAATTTTATGATATATAATTTTTATATAAAATATAATATAAATACATAAATTATCAATATTTTACATAATACATATATACAAATTATCAAATTTATTTATTGGTTCCTTCTTTTTCTTTCGGAGAATCAGAGCATTACTCATAAGAAAAAGAAATTTCTCTTTTACAACTGGATATGAGCTTGTATTGAAAACATGGTAAGTATCATGAAAATCCTCAAAAATAGGGATCAAATTATACCCAACTGTCCATCTTGTAGACGCTGAATGGAAATTTAAAAAAACCCAAAATTTAGCAATCAAATTAACCCAATTGGTATAAATAAAAAGGAAGAGAGAAAATTAATTGAAAACCCATCAATAAATTCCCAACTTTTCCAAATTTTAATGAAATTAAACAAATACCGATATCAAAAAATGCAAAATTCAATTAGAAAAAGGAAATTTAATAGCAACTTATAATGTGGAAAAGAAAAAATTAGATGAGCTGTTGATCAAACCTCCAAAGAAAACGAAAACCCAGAAAGGGGAAAGTTTTAAAGATCGCTGAAGAGAGAGATCAGATTGATTAAAAGTATAAAAAATAAAAATTGAAATTACCTGAATTTGATCGAAATTTGGATTGTTGAATTGAGGAATTGGGGTTGTAACGAGAGGAGGCATTGGCACATGACAAGTAGGGAAAAAAATAAAAAAATCGAAAATCGATTTCGTAGTATTTAATTTGATTTAGATTAAAAGATAAAAAATAAAAAAATTAAATTAAATCAAATTATATATTTATCATTTTATATGTATATATATGTATTAAATTTTATAAAATAAAAATAATAATTTTATATAAAAATTTATTTAAATATATTAAAATTTTATATAAAAATAAAAAATTAATTTAAAAATAAATAAATAAATTAAATTAATAAAATTTGATTTGATTTAAATCATATAAAAATTTAAATCAAATTTAAATAAAATTTTAAAAAATTATAATATTATTTAATATCTAAAAAAATTAAATCGAATTTAATAATAATTTATCACCCGATTAAATTGACGTTTGAATGGCTACCTCGTCAAACAGTGATTAAAGGAATGGTAGTGACAAAATTTGGATTCAATTTAAACTAACTCAAATCTTACCAGGCATCGATCTGTCTTCCAAGGGCAAAACAGGGATTTTAAAACTCACGAATCCCATATATATGTTCCTGTGGCCCTGTCTTCTTTTCTTGTAACCAAACTCAGGCTTCATTTTGATCCTACCGCATCAGTGCGGAGTGAATTAAGTTTATCGTATTTTCAATTAAATTTAAATGTTAATTTTAATAAAATTAAGTTAATATAAAATTTTTATTAATTTTTTAATTTTAATTACAATAAATTTTCTTTCAATCACAATTATAATAAATTTTATTATTTTTTTTAATTTCATCGCAGATAATTTTATCGTCCATCCAAAGAGCTTCAACAAAGTCCTAACGTTTCTTGCCCTGCTGTTCGATCCTGTTCTTATTCTCTCCTTCATTGTCAGTTCATCCTCTCCGTTCTTTTCTACCTGGAGTTGATCTTTGTCTTTATAGTATTGCTGGCTTTACTGGATATGTTCCTTGATCAGGAGCCTCTCAACACCAATCAAATCAGGGGAAATCAATCTAAGGATGGTAAGCTTTTACGCATTGGATTTGGTTAGCTTTTTTTAGTTATTTTAGACTTACGATGAATCATGTTCTAAGCCTTGATCTTGGGATTGTAGTTTTTCCGTAGGCAGATTTGCTAATATCAATTCAGAGTAGGATTTTATAACCAAACCTGGAAAGAAACAGTTGATGAAAAACATCCCAGAGTTGCGTAGAAAAACAATTCTCCCTTGTTCTCACGGTTGGTTGATCTTATTGGAAATTGATCAGTGTAATCTATGGAATCCTGTGACTTTGGAATCAATACAGTTACCCTCACTTACTTTAGGGCCTAAGCGAAAGATAGGATCTTGCATATTGTCATCACCTCCTGGAAATCCTGATTGTTTGATCATAATATTTGTCATGTCCGTTCCTTTACTCATGTTTTGTAGAGTTGGAGATCAACAGTGGACTGAGCAGTCCGTAAGAGAATATTGTAGTGATCGTGTGGTGGGCTTTTTCCAAGATCCTATTTGCTGCAATGGAAAATTATACGCAAGGACTTTTGCACGAAACCAACTGGTAGTGATTAACCAAGATTTGCCAGGCAGCCTTGTCATCCATTCGCACGGAACCATTCCGCACTATCAGGATCATTCAAACTGTGCCCGTAGCTACATGGTGGAATCTTGTGGTGAAGTATTTATAATTTATTTAGTACGAGGAGGATAATTGTCTGTGGAGGTAACTGGTGTTGAGGTTTTCATATTGGATTTTTCGCTAATGGAATGGATGAAAGTAGAATGTGCCAAGGATCGAGCATTTTTTGTGGATGAAATAGCTGCATATTCTTGTCATGCTCTGAAGCCAGAAACTGAAGGAAATCACATATTTTTCACAATGAGTGGAGACAAAAACTTGCATTCAATCAACATAGAAGAGAACAGTATTTCAGTCTCTTTGCCTTGTACAGATCTAAAACCACCATGGAGCTCACCCATTCGGGTAATGCCAGACTTCAGGTAAGATAAAATACTAGTGTCCTTTGGTTAATATATATGTTAATCATTTCATAAATGCATCTCTTTAATGTTAATCATTTCGGATATCTACAGGCTAAGTCCTGTTCATAGAAGAATGGAGGAGATAAAGCCTGACAAAATCAAAGACATTGTGCCATATGTGGAAAGTAAAAATAATGAAGAAATAGGATATTTTTGCGAGCTTCCTTTGGATCTGCGAGCTTCAGTCGCTAGCTGCCTTGTGTTGCATATTATATGAACTTTCGAGTTGTTAAAAGAATCTGCCGGTTAGCCGCCCCTGCAATCCATTGGCCAACCACCATAAAAAAATTGTTGAGACATTCTTTGCCCTCATGGCTTATGGTTTGTAAAAAGGGCCAAGATAAATGCAAGTTTATTGATCCATTGCGTCGAGAAAGATATTTAATGAATAATTCTAACAAATCAAGTGAAGTCAGAATGTGCTACTCAAAAGAAGGTTGGTGCTTAATGTTACAAGGGAAATACACCATTTTCTTTTGGAATCCCTTCACAAAAAAAAAAAAAAAAATCATTCTACTTCCGAAGCTTCCCCATGAATTTAAAACAATTATAGGCTGTGATTTTTCATCTTCACCGGATTCTTCGGTTGCCTTCTTGTTTTGATTTATGAGGATTGCCCCTATATAGACCTTGACTACATTTTGGTAGGAAAGGGACACTGGGAAAGTCTTTATGCTTTTAAATGGCAGGATTTCAAGTTGAGTAAAAACAATAATCCAGTTTTCTACAATGAAGAGTTGTAGTTGCTTGATTCAGAGGGAAACCTAGGAGTGTTTAGGGAGGGTTTTATCTGGGAAGTTCTTGACAAGCCTCAAAGGCCTTGCAAGTCATTCTATCAAAGCTTTCTTCTACAAGGAAATGGCAAGCTCCTATCTGTGTTTGTGGGTTTCATGGGAAAGTGGCTCAAGGTTTTCGAGTTGAATCTCTCTACAATGAATCGGGTTGAAGTTGACGATGTGGGAGATAAGATGATCCATGTTAGCTGTATATCATCTTTCTCTACCGCAGCAACAACAGCAGAAATGAGGAACACAGTTTGCCTCCCAGGTTTTATGAGGATAGCTTGCTATATTACTCGCTTGATTCCAAAAAGTATCATTCTTATGGCTCAATTGTTGTTATGGAAGATTTTCACAACACGAACAATTATATAGTGGTTGGATTGAACCAAAGTGGTAGTAAATTGGTGTTTGATTAGAACAACTCTCTTAATAGTACAAATATTTTTTCCTTTTTCATTTACTTTTTAAGTATTTTCTATGGATTAGTTCTAGAATTAAACCAATTCTTAACTTTATTCAATTCATCAATAATCAGGTTTACAATTTTCAACCAAAAAAAATTACTCATTCTAGTCAATTGTGTACAAATTTTTTTTTCTCGAAAAAATTTAAAAGAAAAATTAAAATAAAATATATCGTACCTTAAAAATTTTGATTATATTAAATAAAAAAAATCATATGAAACTATTATTTTATATCATTATATGTTATTTTTTTTTAAATCGTATCTTTAATTATATATTTTTTAAAAAATTAACTATTTATTATATATCATATATTATAATTAAGTGATAAATATTTATTTTAATAAACTCACCAATAATTATTATAATGAATAATTAATCTATTCAAAAATATGATTATAACACTATTTAAATGAAGATGATATATCTTAAGGTCAAATAATCTTTTTCATATGATCCTTTTCTCAAAAGAAAATAAACTAAAAAGTGTTGTGGGTCAAAAATAGATGGCTGCAACGGTCAAATCAATACAACCGCACAACACCTTTCCATTTCCACCCATTAGGAAATTTCCCTTATGGGCAAAAATTCTAACCGGTAGGAAAAGTTGTCCACATTACAAGATCAAAGGAATAGGACCCCTTCCCATACACAAATGAAAGCAAGGTTAGATGAACAAAGAATTCACAAAAAACCAAAGCCTAAATGGAAGGGGAAATCAAGAACTTAGTCAAGGTATGGCTTTCAATTCTATCATCTCTTTGCTATTGCTATTTTTTAGCCTCAAAGATCCCTAAAGGCAAGCGTAGGCTCCTTTCTCTTCTTCCAATTTTGTTCCTCTTCACCATCCTTCCTTTCTACCTCACTTATGTCTTCCCCATAGGCCTAGTTGCTTTGTTCTTCTCTTGGTTAGGCAACTTCAAGCTCCTTCTCTTTGCCTTTGATAAAGGGCCACTTTCATCTCATCCACCATATTCCCTCGTCCATTTTATCCTCATAGCTTCTCTGCCTATAAAAATCAAGGAAAATAAAAAATACCCATCTCCCCAAATTCCCCAATCACCTCAAATTTCATCTCCAAAACATCCTAAATTGCCTCTAAATTGGCCAACCAAAGTGTTGCTTTTTGCCATTTTGGTTAGTGCGCATGATCATATGCAATTCATGCACCAAAAGATTGTATTGCTTCTTTATTGTTGCATGGTGTACTTTTTGATAGACATAATTTTTGGTATATCCAATGGTCTAGTACGTTCCGTCTCAGAATTTGAACTCGAATCACCGTCCAATGAACCTTATCTTTCAACATCATTGCAAGATTTTTGGGGTAAGAGATGGAACCTCATGGTAACAAATCTTCTACGCCACACCATATACAAACCCGTTAGGTTATTTTCGGACAACTTGTTAGGTTCCAAGTGGGCTCCACTCGCGGCTGTGCTGGTGGCTTTCCTTGTTTCTGGTCTAATGCATGAGCTCTTGTTCTACTATATCATACGAGTGAGTCCCACGTGGGAGGTAACATGGTATTTTTTGTTGCATGGGGCATGTGTGGTCATGGAGTTCGGGGTGAAAAGGGTGTTTTCCGGCAAGCTTCAGCTGCATTGGGCGGTGTCAGCGCTGTTAACGGTAGGGTTCGTGGTGACCACCGCCATGTGGTTGTTTTTTCCACCCTTGCTAAGGACTGGTGTGGTACAAAGAGCCATTGAAGAGTGCAAAATCTTGTTATACTTTGCAAAGGTTTTATTAAAAGTGAAATATGATTAATTGTAGTTAGATTACTTAGGCAAATATTTTTTTATTTTTATTGTTATTTTTTTGTAATTGAGAGATTTCTTTTATTGAAAATGCAATTTGTGAAAGGATATGATATTTTTGGTCAATTTAATTTGCATGTTTTCCATATATTAATTACTATGATTATTGTTATTTTTCTAATATCGTTTTTTAAGAATTTATTATTTTTTCAGTATTTGAAATTATTAAAATTAAAAATACAATACTTTATCAATATATTATAAAATTGTTGCCAATAACTTATCGTTATTAAGCATTTACCCAAATTTATTATTTTTTTATTTTCATTAAAATATGGGTATTTTTACCTTTTCAATACCAAATTAATGCAAGTTAAAAGTTATGAATAATGCCATGGAAATTTGTGTCATGAGAATAAATTTTCTGATTACAATTGGAAACTTATGGCCTCATATTATGGAAATTTTTTGGCAAAAAAAAAAAAGAATTATAAGAATTATCGTTTTTAATAAAAATAAAAAAATTCTTGGTTGCATTGTTAAATAATAAAAAATTACTAAAATTTGAGATTTAGGCGTTTAGCTTTAATGATTATCCATATCTCGTAAAAGTAAATTTATACAAAATTAAGATTTAGTCATCAAAATTTTCAAAATCTCTTTTTTTTCTTAATTTTTCTTAGGTTTAAACTTTCAATCACTTTTAAAAAAAACTAAAAAATTAAAAATAGTAATACCTAAAATATCACAAAAAAATATAAATTTTTTATTTTAAAATTTTGGGTATTATTGAAATTATATCAAAATTTTTTAAAATAAAATGATCTTAATTTAAACATTGAAATCAAATATTCAATAATAAATTTTTTTTAAAAAAATATGATTCTTTTGAATCAAATGCTCCCTAAAAATTAAATTTTGCTAAAGGATAAAATGCAGCAGATATAGCACGTGATATTTGATGGCCATACCTCTTTTTGGAACTTTCTTTTTGTGGCTTAAAGTGAATGCTGAGATTGCTTTTCCATGTCAATTTCTATGTCACGTCACTCTACGCAACCCTTAAGTTTTGTGGCATATAAATAATTGTCTTTTAAAGTTGTTCTTTTAAGCAAAAGATTTCCCCCTCTTTAAGCAATTCAACTGCTTTTTTTTTTTTTTTTCCATCTCTAAAATGCTTGACTATGTTTGATAATCATAGAGGTTTCTTTTTGGATAATTTACAATTCCCTTTGATTAGTTTAATCATTATTGCTTAAATTTGAATATGAGTATTTCACTTATAATTGTTATAATACAATTACTTAATTATAATTAGGATGATAATAGTTTGGATCAATTTAGATTTAGTTTGATTTTTTTAAAATAATGCATAGTATTATAATTTTTTAAAATTTGATCCAAATTTGAATCAACTTTCTTTATCGATTTAATTTGAATCGAATTTTATCGATTTGATTTGATTTATCAATTCTTAAAATTTAAAATTTTTATATGTTATTTTAATATAAATTTTAATATATTTTAATAAATTTATATATAAAATAATTATTTTTATTTTATAAAAATTTAAAAATATATAAAAATTAATAAAAATATATAATTCGGTTCGATTTGATTTATTTTATTTTTTATTTCTTGATATGAAATCTAATATAAACTTAATATATATATATAATATTCGAATTTGATTCGAACTAATTAAAAAAATTCGATACGAACTAAGTTGAACATTATAATTTGAATTAATTTTTTATTTTTTTCACCCCAAATTTTAATTGAGAATTATGCGGGGTTCATTAAAATCAAGCATAAATCCTTTCAATCTGAACACATTTTAACCTTAACAAAAAACATTTACTATCTAATGATGCATTTATAAATTACTAAACGCATATAATTAGTATTCAAAAGTTGAGAAAATAATTAAATAATTAAAAATATTAATTTAATTTTATCTTTCTTTTTATATATTTGATGATATCAGATATTAAATTTTAATTATTTACATAATTGTCGGTCATTACTTAATTAATTTATATTATTAAAAAATTCATAAAACTCCTTACTTTACAATAGAAAAATGGTTTAAAATCACATATTAAAATTTATAATTTATCATAATTATATAAAACACGTGTCAATGAGATTTTGTTTTAATAATTAAAATCCGATTAATTTTCGATAGTAAAAAAATTAAAAGCAAAAATCAATATGGGTCCAAAGGCCCAAATCTCCTTAAATGGCCCAACAATCTAAAAGCCCAAAACCCATTAACAATAACTTTATGATTTTTAGCACAACACAACTCAGAATCAGAGAGAGTGAAAAGAAAAACAAAGAAAAAAAGAACACACAAACATAAAAAATTAAAGAAAAATAAGACAGCAAAAATAAAAACCAATAGAGAAGAAGAAGAAGAAAAAAATATAAAAACAAAGAGGTGACTCGATCTACTCTCTATCAAAGTTTTGATCTTTTGTCGCAAAGGTAACTCCTTTTTCCCCATTTATTTCAGAACCCTTTTATTTTCATAATTATTTCTGTTTAGGTTTCTTTTGCTCAATTTTTTAAAACCCTTTTTGTTTTATTAATTTTCTGTTTACCCAATTGGTTAAATAATTTCAATTTGATAACTTTCGTAAGAATTGGGTTGTTTTCAGCTCATTGTTTTAGGCTTTTGGTTAAATTTTTAAGAAAAAGCTCTGTTTTATTTGGAGAAAAGAAGCAAAGGATTTAGCTTTATTGGTTCTCCTCGGAAAAAGTCTCAATTGGTATGTTTTTATTGCTTTGGTTTACCATTTATGTAAGTTTTTGACATTGTAAGTTAGGTAGAAGTTTATTAGTTTGATATTATTGGTTGCATGTATAGGCATTTGGGATTAAAGGAAAAAGCTTTTTTCTTTTGTGGGTTTTTGATCATTGGGCTAATTATTAGGTTAGTTTTTGAATTTGGAGTGTTTGGAATAATGGGTATCTTTTATATAATGGAATTTGTTTGAAACTCTTGATTGTTTTTGTTGTTTATTCTTTGAACTTATGCTTGTGACATTGCCCATTTCATTTAATAACTCTTATCGTTTATGAGGCTTTTATGGATTTTTCTTATGTGGATATGCATGGATAAGCATTTAGATTTTGAAGGAAAAAGCTTTATTCGTTTGTGGGGTTCTGACGATTCTACTAGTTCTCAGTTTGGTTTTTGAAGTTTAGTTATGTGGCATGATAGGTATTGTTATCTGGTGGGGTTTGTTTGGGGCTTGATTGTTTTATTGGTTTTCTAATTGAGCTTGTATTGTAATTATAATCTGTTGAATTTAATTAGTTGCCGGTTTATAAGGGTTTTAGATGGAAAGTATGTTTTGTTCCCAAAAGTAATTGGAATTCTGTTTTAATCAGATATTTGATTTGATATACATGCCAACACAGTTCGTGGTTGGATAATGGCTGTTGAGGCTCCTGCCAAACATGTTTATGATTTTAATGATGAGGATGACGATGGGCCTGCAGTGTTCAAAAGGAATAGTACCTCGTCCTCTAAGCAGAATCCATTAAACTCGGAAGTAAAGAAGGCATTGTCTCAGAGGTCTGATGGGCAATCTGGGAGGCCATCCTCCAATGTACGAGCTCCAAATGGTCAAAGTTCCAATGCCCAAAAGAACAAGACAATTGGATCTTCTAAGTCACCTCCTCTGAGATCGCCTATTTTAAGCCCAAAAGCATCAACTTCATCTGCCAAGGCATCACTTGTGAAGTCACCAGTGGCGAATTTTAAGGCATCAACTTCATTAAATGATCAGTCAATACAAACATTGAAGCAGAATATGTCTACTGCTGTCAAGGAAGAGAAAAGCCCACTCAAAGGTACAACTGAAACAAACAGTGATGATGATGATGATGATGATGATGATGATGATAAACAACCTTTGAGTGTGAGGCTTAAGGGGATCTCAAACCAGGGAAACAAAGGGGTGAGAACTTCTATTCCTGTCCAATCGCAGGGATTGGTACCAAAGATTGAGGTAAAAGGATCTGTTGAAGATCCTGATGATGAAGCTCCTCTGTCTGTGAGGTTCAACATGAATTCCAATACTGGGGCGTTGAGTTGCAAACCATATGACTCTGATGAGAAGAAACCCCTGGTTTCTAAAATTCAGCAGAATGATTCCACTATGAAGGACAAGCAGCAAAAGTCTTCTATGTTGTCAGGTAAGAGACCTCTTGATAAGGGCAATTCCTCAGATCAGTCTTCAGCTAAAAAGCCAAAGATCTCAGATTCACCTAGAACAATGAAATGCAAGCAAGTAACACTGAAAGCAGAAAAGGCTGATGAAGATGATGATCATATTCCAATTGCCCAAAGAATTAAAAAGTCAACTTCATCGGACAGTAAAACATCGTCCATGAAGCAAAAAACAACCAAAGTTGTATCTTCGTCATTTAAAAAGGTTAATAAAAAGTCAAAGAAAGAGATGAAAAATTCTAAATATATCAAGTCGACAAAGGTGTCGCCTAGTTCTGGCGATGGGCAGAAAAAATGGAATACCTTGGTTCACAATGGTGTCATTTTTCCACCTACATACAAGCCTCATGGGGTTAAGATGCTATATGGTGGGCGGCCGGTTGATCTAACTCCTGAACAAGAGGAGGTCTCTCTCTCTCTCTCTCTAAATATGTGTGTGTGTGGATGTGGGTGGGTGGGTGGGTGTACCAGTTATATATTATCGTATGTTCATGTGTTTTTGTGAAGACCAATGCTGTTATCACAATTGCCTGGAAAGTTTAAAGTTCTCATTCAGCTTGTTGCAAGATGTTTTAACCTGATCTGTTCATTCTGCAGGTTGCAACAATGTTTGCGGTGATGAAAGATACAGATTACATGAGTAAAACACAGTTCAAGAAGAATTTCTGGGAGGATTGGAGTAAAATACTGGGGAAAAACCATACCATTAAAGACTTGGACAAATGTGACTTTACTCCAATATATGAGTGGCATATGCAGGAGAAAGAGAAGAAGAAACAAATGAGTTCTGAAGTAAGTTGGTTGAAAATTTTTGGCTTCGATATATACAATCGCTTCTGGTACTGTATCTGTCTTATAACCTACATATTCTTTCGCATTATGTTCCTTCAAAGCAAATTCTTGACAATATCATTAAATTTTATAATCATTAAGCATGGTCACTGTTTATGCAGGAGAAGAAGGCTTTGAAAGAAGACAAGTTGAAGCAGGAGGAAAAGTATATGTGGGCTATCGTTGATGGCGTCAAAGAGAAGGTGAATATTTGGCTTCAATATAAATTTGATTTCTCCCTTTTAAAACTTCCTTCATTTCTTCTGAATTTAATTTAATTTGTTACTGTTTATCCCCATTCTACCCTGTTTTTAGAGAGTAATATTGATATATAACTTTTTTTTCTCCTCTTCCACCAATCTCATCAAGATCTACTAAAATTGAACTGTTTTCTTTTGATTTATTAGTCACTTTTCTGTTTCTTATGAAGTTCCTGCTAATTCAGATGATTGTTTTTATTGCAGGTAGGAAATTTCAGAGTTGAACCACCTGGGCTTTTCCGAGGTCGGGGAGAGCATCCAAAGGTATTGCACTATTGCTGACATTCTTGACAACTCAAATTTTGTAGAGAATCATATGCTTTAGTCTGATAATTGAATTTGCAGGATTCTTATGTTATTTTTTTTAAATTTTATTGTTGCTTATCAGATGGGAAAGTTGAAAAGACGTATTCATCCAAGTGACATTACCATTAATATTGGAAAGGATGCCCCAATTCCGGAATGTCCAATCCCTGGTGAAAGGTTAAGAGATAAAGAGAGAGGGCATTCATTTTCTAAATATATGAAAGTATTGGAGGTTATTTTCAATTTGGGTTATCTTAACTTTGAGATTTTTTTTTTTAATTGGCAGGTGGAAAGATATAAAACATGACAATACTGTCACATGGCTGGCATTCTGGAATGATCCCATTAATCCAAAAGAATTCAAATACGTATTTTTGGCAGCTAGCAGTTCTTTGAAGGGGCAAAGTGACAAGGAGAAATATGAGAAAGCTAGGATGCTGAAGGTAATAAGCAATTTGATGGTGCTTTTAGTTTTTATTTAGTGAACCATGTGTAATAGGTGTCTGTGCTTTAAATGCAGGATTATATCAAAAACATCAGAGGAGCATATACTAAGGATTTTACAAGTAAAGATGTTATGAAGAGGCAAATAGCAGTTGCTACCTATCTTATTGATAAATTAGCTCTTAGGGCGGGTAATGAGAAGGTATATCACATGTGCAACATGAACCATCCTATTTGTGTTCTTTTTACTGTATACAAGTATGGTAACTGTTGGTTAGGATGGAATTGAATGGAGGAAATGGATTGTTGGAGCTGATGTAGTTTGTTAGGCATTTTTTGTTGGTCAGGTGGTATATTTGGTGGCCCTATATGCATAGCTGATGATGTTTATGAAAATGTTAGTGACTGGTCCTAGCAATAGCAAAAGGACAAAAGTGGATTGCATCATCCATTAAATCATTTGCAACTATTGCTGTTCTAACTCTTTTTTTTCGGTTCTTTTTGGCCTCTCTTAACCTTATTGACTCTTTCAACTTCAAATCAAAAAATGGTGCAAGTCCTTGTATTTGGTTTTTTTCATGTCTAATCTAGGTTTTTCTTGTTAGTAATCTTAGGTTGCTCTTCTCTGTGTCAGGTAAAACAGTGCCTTCTGAAAATAATTGGGACTTAAAACGAGTTAGGTACGTAGGTTGAAAGATGCGGATAGCCAATTGGTGTTATCTATAGTTGGTCTTGAAAGATGTTGTTGGGTCCTATAATCTTGAGTTCTGCTGAAGCTTTCAAGCAATTCTTTTTGGGTATTCTTCATCTTATGGTTGGCCATGTGCAGGATGATGATGAAGCTGATACTGTTGGTTGCTGCACACTTAAAGTAGGAAATGTGGAGTGTATTCCTCCAAACAAATTGAAGGTATCGTCAGTTTATGCTTCCAAGAAGAGATATTTGGCATTTCTTTTGTACTAATTTTGATAATTGTTGGAATGGACCTAATTCTTATTTTTCTAAGCGTTGGAAATTGTTGTTTATGGAATTCTGTGGCATCTAGTCGTTTACTTGCTGGCTGATACTGGTGTTAACTTTATTTGTTCTTGTTTTTCATCATTTAGTTTGATTTCCTTGGTAAAGATTCCATTCAATATGTGAATACGGTGGAGGTTGAACTTCCCGTGTACAAGGCAATTGGACAGTTTCAAACTGGTGAGTTGTTGGCCACCCCTTGTTAGGATTCATGTGTATGATATGACTAAATCCAAAGAGCGTGTTCTCTCTTTTATGCAGGGAAAAGCAAAACTGATGATCTTTTTGACCAGCTCGATACAAGTAAATTAAATGCCCATTTGAAGGAACTCATGCCTGGGCTTACAGCAAAAGTCTTCCGTACCTATAATGCTTCCATTACACTGGATGAGATGGTATGTTGCAGCCTGTCATAGACATGAATTTCACTCTAATATGCATGCGTACATGTATGTTGTGCATAGCCTAGTTGTGAGTCATCATTTAGTATGTGAGACAAATCTATTGGACCAGAATGGTTTATAGCGAAATGTAAACAATTTATGAGAGCTTTCAAAGTAGTGGACAGATGAAATTTATGAAGTAATTTATTTCATGACTGTCGTCATCTTGTTTTTATATTTGATGTTTGAACAAGACTAGGGCTGGCAATACTTCACATGGAAATACTGAGTTTATATTTTACAGTAACATTCTTAATGATAGCATATCATTGCTTGTTGGGTAATTTTAATGCTTTATGCATTTTTATAGTGTTTCTATGCTTGTGTGATTTGGTTGGATTTAATTTCTTTAAAATTTTTGTTGAATTTATTCTTATTTGGATTTTCTTTGGTTGGATGACAGTTAAATAAAGAAACCAAAGATGGCGATGTGGCAGAAAAAGTAGTAATTTATCAGCGTGCAAACAAAGAGGTAAAGACCAATTCTTGCTAGATGTTAAGCTAATGAAAGAATCCATTTTGAGTTACCTTTTTGACATCTAGAATTTTGATTGTTCTTGCTGCAGGTTGCAATCATTTGTAATCATCAGCGTAGTATTTCAAAATCTCATAGTGCACAGATGTCAAGGTTGACCGACAAAATAACCGAACTCAAGGTAATAACTTTTTCTAGAATTTTCTTGGAAAACTTTGATGGACTTTTAATTAAGGTCTAACTTTTGGGCACTAGCGGATACCACTCGATTCTGTTGCTCCCTATGTATGTTCTATCCATGCAGGCCTGCCTTTGCTTGCATTGATGGCAAGACTGTTGGTCTGTAGCCATATTTTATTTAAAATTTCATTGGCTCCTTCTCAGGGCTTGTGTCTTTTCTACTTAATGCACTCAGGATATGTTCTGTGTCGTCATTCCAAATTTAAAAAATTTCTTCTCACAATTTGGTGCCTTTCAATTCCATCTATCAGGCTGACCCTTTTCCTGTTTCTTGCAGGGTGTTCTAAAAGAGCTAAAAATTGATTTGGACAGGGCTAAGAAAGGGAAGCCCCCATTGAAGGATGCTGATGGGAAGCAGAAGAGGAACTTGACCCCTGAAGCGTACAATAACTTGTTCCCATTTTCTTAAGCCTTTTATACAATTTTTGCCTATGTACACTTTCATTGATTTATCAATTTACATCCAGGATAAATAAAAAGATAGCTCAAACGAATGCGAAGATCGAGAAGATGGAGCGAGACATGCAGACGAAAGAGGATCTAAAAACTGTGGCATTAGGCACGTCCAAAATCAATTACCTTGACCCTAGGATTACAGTTGCATGGTGCAAGCGACACGAAGTTCCGATTGAGAAGGTAAACAGTATTTGCTATAATTGTTTTGGGATGATGCATTAGTCAATTGAGGTTCATTGCTTGTTATGTTGCTTGACAGATTTTCAACAAGTCTCTTCTGGCAAAGTTTGCTTGGGCAATGGATGTCGATCCTGACTTCAGATTCTGATCATCCAAAGTGAACCCAGGTTGGTGCTGTGAAATTCTTACTCCAAAGGAAAAAAGATGGGGACAAAGGAACAACCAACCCCTCTTCTTCAATTATAATCCATTTTTCCATTAAAGTTAATTTACAATTTTTTTTCTTTTTCTTTTTCTTTTTCTGTTTCAGCTGAAAATTCATGTCATATGTCAATCTAATCTAATCAAGGGTTGATTGGCCCTTTCTTTTTTCCATCCCCTCAAACTGTTCCATGTTGGTAAAAGAGTTGCAACAGAAATTGTTTGCTTTTAACTTTTGAACATTACTTACTAACTTTCAAATGTTGAGATACATTGAAGAATGGTTCAAAAACAGAGTTAATTCTATACTTTTCCTCCCCCAGATTCCTTTGTTATTTACTATAATCATGTATTCTTTTGAGCATTGATTGGTTATGTTAACCTTCAATCTGATGCAAACAAAATAAATAAAAAGAACTCACAGGTTAATTCAATTGGATCGTAAAGTCGGGAGAAAAAAATCTTGAAAATCAAAAGTTGATTGAAAATTATAGTGTTAAGTTTGGTTTGGATTGATTTTATTTTTTATTTAGTTTGAATTAAGTTTAAGTATTAAATATATTTATTTGGTTTGAAAAGAATTAAAAAAATTTTAAAATTGATTTAAAATTGTATTTTTTCACTTGATTTGAATAGATTTTTTTTATTAGATTCGCATTAAATTTGGATATTAAATATATGTTAAGTTTGCATCTAATTTTAAGTAAGTGAAAAAAAAAATTAAATTGAATAAAATTTTATATTATTTTTAATTTTTATGTATTTTAAAAAATTTATAAAAAAGCATTTTATTTAATTTTAGAAAATCAGTGCTTATTGGTCAGCCGCATTTGATCAATTGGATTTGATAATTCATGTATTTATAATATAAAATATTTTTATAAATATTAAAAATTTATTTATTTATATCGTGTTTTATATAAAAAATATCATAATTTTTGTTGACATTAAAATATAAAATATATATATTTTTATTTTGTTAAATGTATTTATGATTTTTATTAAAATTTTAAATTATGATATCTTCGTATTTTTTGTTTGAATTTTTTTTCGTATCATTTCACCTATGAAAATTTTAGGAATATGGACAACATTTATATTCCCTACTCTCATTAACGTTTCAAAGCCCACATTTGACCCAACCCACAGTCAAGATCTAGCCCAAACTATCCCACAGCCCATTAATATTTCCTAACTCTAATTCCTAAACTGTCATTTACAATCCATCAAGATATAAAACCAACGATCCAACAGCCCATTAATATTTCCTAAACTCTCATTTTCTGTTGCTTTGCTTGCTCCGATTTGAGCTATCCCCAAAATCTGTTTCGCATCGCTCGCTCTGAATTGGAATACTCCATTTGATCTTGCTACTATGTCAGGTAAATCTATTGTTCATTTACTTGGATGTTGGATTATACATGTGTTGGAATCTGCCATTCATTTTCCTCGTCAATCTTGATTCTACATTCTGTTACTCTCTACTTTTGCGACTCTATCAGATAAATCTACTGTTCATTTACTTGAATCTTAGAATATGTGTTAGAATCTACCATTCCGCTATTCATTTTCCTCGTCGATCTTGATTCTACATTTTTAAGTTTTCAGATTCTTTATTATCAAGTTTATTTCTTTGTAGGTTTTTAGATTTTGTCGAATCTTTTCATTCTGATACTCAGTTTCTTGGATTTTTCCGTGCTAATCCCCATACCTGACTAGCAAGGAGTTGATTATGGCAGATTTATAGTCTCCCGATTGTGAGTTTGGCCTAAGATTTAAGAGATCTATCTCCACGCTGGGCATCTGTACTTCTATAGTACAGATGGCTTTAGTGGGTATGTTTCTTAGTCTGTGTCCCTCTCAACACCTATCAAACCAGGGTAAAGCAACTGACATGCTTACTTGTTCATATGTCAAAGGATTGTAAGATTTTGCACGTTGGATTTGGTTATCTTCTTTGATGTATTTTAGATCTATGATGATTCATGTTCTAAGCCTCGATCTGTTGTTCTTGATAGAACAATCTTGATCTTGGGTTGTAGTTTTTATATATGAGATATGAATATCTGCATATGTGGTTGTTTCTCTTTTGATTGCCTGGCCTTGATTCTATGATTAATAGTTGATTTTTAACGTGCAGATCTGCTAAGTTGGGCATGTATTTGTGCAACTCAATCGGTGGTTAAGCTTGTTGAAGATGGGAAAATCAAGCTCAAGCTTTAATCTGCCATCCTTGATAGAAAATTTTTTATTTACATGATAGGTATGTATGAAGTTTAAACATTTGCATTGATGGCCATTTCTGATTTCGCGATTTAGGTTGGTTTTTTGTGATTAATAGTTGCATGTTTTACTATACAAGCCTCTGAAGATTCTGAATAATGGGTGGTCAGTTGATCTGACTCCTGAACAAGAGGTCTTTTTGTATATGTTTAAAGATTTTTGTACATTGAATTTTTACAGGCTACTGATATTGAAATTGCCTGGAAAAGAAGTTCTTTTAACCTGATTTGTTCATTTTACAGGTTGCAGTGATAAAAGATGCAGATTACAAGAGTAAAACATAGTTCAGAAAACACTATACCATGAAGGACTTGGACAGATGTGATTTCTCTCCATTTTGTGGAGGACATTTGCAGGACAGATATGAAGTAAGTTGTTTGAAAATAATTTTTAGCTTTGATATATGACACCCCCTTCTGGTAGTGCATCTGTCTTTGAATATCATTTACAGATCTGCTAAGTTAGCATGTATGTTATTGCAGCTGTTGTTACAGCTTGTTAAAGATTTGAAATTCATGACTTAACCCTGCATGTATGTGATTGCAGCTGTTCTTATAACTTGTTAAAGATTTGAAATTCATGACTTAAGTCTTGATCCGGCTTCCATGATAGAAAATTTTGTCTACATGATAGGCATATCTGAAATTTAATTGTCTTTGTGGTTGTGTCCGATTTACGCATGGTTTCTTGATTAATAGTTGGTGGCTTTGTGCTAGATCTGCTGTGTGTGTATGTGTTTGGATCAATTGTTGCTACAGCTTGGTTAGTTCTGATAATTTGAAACTTAGGAGAAATTTTGTAACACTAACTTCTTTCCCTCAATTTTCACTTTAAAAACTTGAGAAATAGTGGGGCAGGTTTTCAACCTCGTCTGGCTACTCTATTCCCCATTATTCTCCATCATTAAAAGAGAAGCCCCTAATATTGAGTTGTTTTAGCACTAAAATCAGCTGGCCAATTTCTAAATTGGGAAAAATACAAGAAAACAGAAAACCTCCTATCAATAACATCGTAGCTGACATAATAGTTCATCGGAGCAAAAATTTTAAAAATTGAAGATCTTTAGATGCTGCATGAAGCGACCTCATATCTCACAATCTGTTACAACTACTAAATCAGTTCATTCTACTAATAGGGTTTATTTGCTGCTGGAGCTGCAGTCTGTTACAGCTACTAAATCAGAACATTTATACTATTAGAAGGGTTTACTTGCTGCTGGAGCTGCTGATTGAGCTGCCGCTGGAGTTGCTGTCGAAGCTTCTGCTGTAGTTGCCGCTGGAGCTGCTGACGGAGCTACTGACAGAGCTGCCGCTGGAGTTGCCGCCGGAACTGCTGCTGGTGCTACTCCAGAAGATCGCTTTGCTTTTTTTCTTTCAATTTTTCTGTTGTCTTTGATGCTGAAAGAATCAAGATAACTCATATGACTTGCTATTGGTTTCGCTGGATAGAAATTTTTTGGATGCGCGGGATCTATAGCCACAGTGGTATGTTCCTTTTTAACATGCTTGTCCATTTTCATGGTACCACTTGGAATTGGCTTTTTACATCTATTGCACGTAGTATTTAGTCCTGGAAAAAGGAACAATTAAGGTTTATTACCCATTGGTCACAGAAGAAGCAAAGGAAAAGAAAGCAGCCTATTCTAGGAGTGTTAAAAGTAAAGCATCCTGAAGTATTATTCCCTAAGCCCATTAGAGTATATTCCCCCATCAGTGTTCTGAATCAAAGGAAAAGAAAGCAGCCTTCTAGTCGTGCCTAAAGTAAAGCATCCTGAATTTATTCCCTAAGCCCATTAGAGTATTCCATCTGCTACATTGGAATTCACAGCCAAATGTGTCTTTGTTTCAATCACTGTGTAAGTCCCATACAAAGGATAGGTTGGTTCGCTTGAAGAGAATCTTTTCTATGATCAGACCTGACGATGTTGTGTATGAACAGGATCAGAATCTTTGTATGGGGCTTACACAGTGATTGAAACAAAGACACATTTGGCTGTGAATTTCAATGTAGCAGATGGAATACTCTAATGGGCTTAGGGAATAAATTCAGGATGCTTTACTTTTAGCACTCCTAGAATAGGCTGCTTTCTTTTCCTTTGCTTCTTCTGTGACCAATGGGTAATAAACCTTAATTGTTCTTTTCCCATGACTAAATACTACATGCAATAGATGTAAAAAGCCAATTCCATGAGGTACCATGGAGATGGACAAGCATGTTAAAAAGGAACATACCACTGTGGCTATAGATCCCGCGCATCCAAAAAATTTCTATCCAGCGAAACCAATAGCAAGTCGTATAAGTTATCTTGATTCTTTCAGCATCAAAGACAACAGAAAAATTGAAAGAAAAAAAGCAAAGCGATCTTTTGGAGCAGCACCAGCAGCAGTTTCGACGGTAACTCCAGCGGTAGCTCTGTCAGCAGCTCCAGCGGCAACTACAGCGGTAGCTCTGTCAGCAGCTCCAGCAGCAAGTAAACCCTTCTAATAGTATGAATGTTCTGATTTAGTAGCTGTAACAGACTGCAGCTCCAGCAGCAAATAAATCCTATTAGTAGAATGAACTGATTTAGTAGTTGTAACAGATTGTGAGATATGAGGTCGCTTCATGCAGCATCTAAAGATCTTCAATTTTTAAAATTTTTGCTCCGATGAACTATTATGTCAGCTGCGATGTTATTGATAGGAGGTTTTCTGTTTTCTTGTATTTTTCCCAATTTGGAAATTGGTCAACTGATTTTAGTGCTAAAACAACTCAATATTAGGTGCTTCTCTTTTAATGATGGAGAATAATGGGAAACATAGTAGCCAGAGGAGCTTGAAAATCTGCCCCACTATTTCTCAAGTTTTTAAAGTGAAAATTGAGTGAAAGAAGTTAGTGTTACAAAATTTCTCCTAAGTTTCAAACTATCAGAACTAACCAAGCTGTAGTAACAATTGATCCAAACACATACACACACAGCAGATCTAACACAAAGCCACCAACTATTAATCAAGAAACCATGCGTAAATCGGACACAACCACAAAGACAATTAAATTTCAGATATGCCTATCATGTAGACAAAATTTTCTATCATGGAAGCCGGATCAAGACTTAAGTCATGAATTTCAAATCTTTAACAAGTTATAAGAACAGCTGCAATCACATACATGCAGGGTTAAGTCATGAATTTCAAATCTTTAACAAGCTGTAACAACAGCTGCAATAACATACATGCTAACTTAGCAGATCTGTAAATGATATTCAAAGACAGATGCACTACCAGAAGGGGGTGTCATATATCAAAGCTAAAAATTATTTTCAAACAACTTACTTCATATCTGTCCTGCAAATGTCCTCCACAAAATGGAGAGAAATCACATCTGTCCAAGTCTATCATGGTATAGTGTTTTCTGAACTATGTTTTACTCTTGTAATCTGCATCTTTTATCACTGCAACCTGTAAAATGAACAAATCAGGTTAAAAGAACTTCTTTTTCAGGCAATTGCAATATCAGTAGCCTGTAAAAATTCAATGTACAAAAATCTTTAAACATATACAAAAAGACCTCTTGTTCAGGAGTCAGATCAACTGACCACCCATTATTCAGAATCTTCAGAGGCTTGTATAGTAAAATATGCAACTATTAATCACAAAAAACCAACCTAAATCGCGAAATCAGAAATGGCCATCAATGCAAATGTTTAAACTTCATACATACCTATCATGTAAATAAAAAATTTTCTATCAAAAATGGTAGATTAAAGCTTGAGCTTGATTTTCCCATCTTCAACAAGCTTAACCACCGATTGAGTCGCACAAATACATGTCCAACTTAGCAGATCTGCACGTTAAAAATCAACTATTAATCATAGAATCAAGGCCAGGCAATCAAAAGAGAAACAACCATATATGCAGATATTCATATCTCATATATAAAAACTACAACCTAAGATCAAGATTGTTCTATCAGGAACAACAGATCGAGGCTTAGAACATGAATCATCATAGATCTAAAATACATCAAAGAAGATAACCAAATCCAACGTGCAAAATCTTACAATCCTTTGACATATGAACAAGTAAGCATGTCAGTTGCTGTACCCTGGTTTGATAGGTGTTGAGAGGGACCTAGACAAAGAAACATACCCATTAAAGCCATCTGTACTATAGAAGTACAGAGACCCAGCATGGAGATAGATCTCTTAAATCTTAGGCCAAAAATCAGCTCTGGGTAGGAAAGGATGAAGGACGAAAAATGGAAGAGGATGAACTGAGGCAGGCAGTACAAAGAAAACAGCCATCAAACATAAGACTTCGCCAAACAGATCAGTTTGAGTTTGGCAATGAAGAGATAGGGCACATAATCATAGTTTTGAAATCCCTGTTTTGCCCTTGAAAAGACAGATGGCTGATTGTCACTCTACAGTCTGGCCTAAGAGGCCACGCCTATCCATCGATATATGAATATAAAAAAAAAAGTAAAAAAAATTAATTTTCTTTGATTCCTCAAAAATTAATTTGAAATCAAAGAAAAATATAAAAGTAGATTTATAACTAATTAAAATGTAATTGATTTATAATACAATTAGTTTATGATCCATACAATATATAAATTAATTTTATTTATTTAAATATATATAAACACATAAATAAATATTATTTAATTTACATATATAATATATATAATACATATAATAGTTTTGAGTTAATTTGTTAAAAATAAGATAATTATGAAAGAATGTAAATATTAATTAAAATATCAATTATTAAAATTAAAAATATAGTAATAGTAATAATAATAGTAATAGTAATAATGAGCTTTCATAAAAAAAAATTATGTAGACAATTACTTTAATGAGCTTTCATTAAAAAAAAAAAAATTTTACCTCATCGCTTACATCCTTAATATAGTTTCCTTTTCAACCTAAATCACAATCATAAAAAAAGAAAACATTAACAAAAAAAAGGCAATTGATGATTGAAATTGATAAAAAGTGAAAATTGAAAGTACAAAAATAAATTAGAATTTAATCTATAATAGATAATAGGGCAAGGAATTTTTTTTTTTGAAAAAATAGAGTAATATTATATGTTATCATATGTGTCATTATTAGAATATACACATAAGATAATATGAAAGGACTATTTAAATTTTAAATTTTGTAGATACATTTGAAAAAAGCAAGCTTTAAGATAAATTTTATCTAATTTAAATTAGACTTTTTGCCTATAATTCAAAAATTACTTATGTAGATATACAAATAAACAAAATTTATTGAATAATTTTTTATATGTTAAGAAAAACAAAAGTTTAAAAGATAATTTATTACTATGATTGAAAATTTTAAATTCAAAAAATATGTTTTTAGATCATTAGGAAATTTATTTAATTTTAAAAAAAATTTATCTAAATTGAATTTTGTTGTCAACAATTTGAAAATTATTAAAATAGATATTCACATAAGCAAACTTTAAAGTAATTTCTTATATGTCAAATAAAAAAATTATCCATATAAGTGTTCACATAAACAAAATTTATCAAGTGTCTTTATATTCTATAATATAATATCAAAGCAAAATACCATTTTGTTAGCTAAATAAATTAATATTTTATTTATAAAACTTAAAAAATATAAATTGGTTTTACACAAATATGCAATTTATTATTTTTCCATAAATTAAAAACAAATGTAATAGAAACAAAACCACCGCAAAGACTACAAAAATATAATTTATTATTTATTTATTTTCTTGTCACGTGGAGTTTGGGCCAACATGTGTTTAAAAAAGCTTAAACTGTAAATCATAATTATGCATGATTTTTGTCTCATATTCCCCCCAAAAATAGAAGTTTTTAAGGTCCAATAATTGGTTGGTTTGATTGATTTGGTTTTAAAAATAAAAATTAATTTAATCAATTTTTTTAAAAATGTAATCGAAATTGATCAAATTATTTTTAATATAATAAAAAAAAACTAAATCAGTATAAAGTAAGTCGATTTAATGGAAAAATAAAAATTTTTATTATATTTTTCAATAATTTTCAATAATAATTTTAAAACAATTTCAACTCAATAAAACTTATGTTATAATTTTCTATCAATGTCATATTTGTTATTTTTATATATTAATATTAACTTGTTACTCATGCAATGCATGAATTATTTTTATTTTATTTAAATTTAAATAAAAATATAAATTAATATTATTGAATTTTTATATGTTCAAAATATATGTAAAATATTAATATATAATTAAAATATCGAATCATCATAAAAATAAAAATTTTAATTAAAAAATAGATAAAATTTAACATATACAATAAATAATATTGGAGGAAGAAAAAACATCAAGAAGATATTGTAAATAATATTATGAAGTACACCAATAAAGTATTAAAATAGAAACAAAAAGTTTTATCACTTCAAATTAATTTTTTTAATTTATATTATTTTTTTATCATTTTTATACACTTGGAGATTTATATAATTTTAAGATAAGTTTTATTTATTTAAGAAAACTAATGATTTTAGATGTTTAAATAATGTACATGATAATTTACATGTGTGTATTTTTTTTAAGAATTTCAATAATATCATGATCTTTCGCATTTATATGGCTTACAAAATATTTATGCTTTTCAATTGTTTTGAAGTTGAAATCTTATACAAAATTATGTTCTTGTAAAAACTAAAATAAAATAATTTTAAATTTTAAGTAAGTATTAAATCGTAAACAATTATTTAAAAAATTATTGACAAAATTTTTTAATGAATGTTTTTCAAATTTTAAACAGAAGAAATGGATCATTTCCTTTTTATCTCCCCCACGATATGTATATGAAACATGGGATAAAATTAATAAAATAAATAAATAAATAAATATATCATTAACATTTAAAATACCTAAACCAATATGTGATGGATTGAGTATACCCATCTACTTCAGTGAATTCATAACTTGTCTCACATATTACCTTACAATTTATAATATAATATGGTGATACGATACGAATACAATACAAAAATAAAATATGAAAATAACATGGTTTAAAATTATAGTAATAATTATATATGAGTTTAATAAAATAAAAAAAATTATATTTTATATTTTTGTGTCGATACAAATTATGACACATAATTTTCATATAAAATACGGTATGAATATATGAAATTTAATATTTTACAAGACACGAATATATAAATCGTCAAGTTTAATGTAATCTTGTTTCTACTTTTTTTCTCATCAAAACAATAAGAAGAATGTAATGAACTATAAATGGGCACATGCTAACACAATGAAACAAACGTATAATGTTAATAATTATTTGGTTAAAGTTCATCTAATCTCATAAAAAAATAAAATAGAAGTTAAAAATTGAGATAATATTTCATTTTGATTGAACACAAAAAGGGAGGTTTGCAAGCAAAAGAAAGGCAATAAATAATGGGTGTTGGTGCGGGTTGGTATTAGAATGAGATAGGGTTAAAAAGGGGACTGTAATAGGAACTTTGGGCATAGGGTGACCTAATTGAGCTTATTGTTAAGCTACTACATGTTTAAAAGGTTAACCTCACAGAGCCCACATGTGATATGAGAAGGGTTAAGGGTCACAAATGTCAATGATATTCTAATAATATTCTAATAATATTTCATATTGATGCTATTATTTTAGTAATATTTTAGTAATATTATAGATTGATTTGATATTGATTTAGAGAATATTAGATATTGATTTAGATATTGATTAGGTGATTATAAGAATTGATTTAATCATTATTTTTATTTATTGTATTTTTTATTTTGTAACAGTTTACCTTTGTATAAATAGCTTTAAGCCTCATTGTCAAATACAAATGATTACAATATTTTCATGGTATTAGAGCTATTTTATGGTTCATTTCGAAGGTGAATCATCTTGGAATAACCAATATTTGTTTATTCTCATCCTTAGTTTATTCTCATTTCTAAACTTCATTTTTTGCTTCCATGCTTCAATTTTTTGGGTTTCTTTTCCCATCTTCAATATTCATCTCTTATATCAATACTCATAATTTTCTAAATCTTCATTTTTTTAAGAGTTTAATGGCAAGTATTCAATGAGAAAATGTACAACTAATTTCTATTATCCTTGATAGAAAAAACTACAATAGGTGGGCTATGGTTATGTGTAGTTATTTAAAGGGCATAAAAATATGGCTTGTTATTATAGGAGAATGCAAAGCACTAGAAAGAAAATAAGAAAATTCGATAACAAATTTGTAGATCGACTGGAGAAATGGAAAAGTAAGAATTATTGAATTCTGATATGGTTCGCCAATACCACGGTTTTTTCTATCAATGTTCATTTTGGGTGATTTAAACCTACTAAAGATGTTTAAGATTTTTTTATCACACGATACAATTTACTACCCTTACTCATCAATATCATATTTTGACCATTTTATCTTACCTTTGTTAAGAATTAGGTCAATCAATTGATGATTTTCATTCTAAAATGCAATATTTATAGGACAGGGTTGAAAATTCTGAGCCAAAATTCAACGATAAAAGTAATGTTGGTAATTTTATTATTTATCGAAATCAAATTTATCTTATTCAATTTCTAATGATACTTAAGATGAATTTGAGAATACCAGGTTTTCACTTTTGCACCGATATCTCTTACCAACTATGGATAATGCTCTTATAAAAATGATATCTACGAAAACTCGATTGGGTATGAGTCAGACTCATAGTGTTGATACTATTATTGTTGCTGCTTCTTAGAAAAGTACTAGTTTTACTTTCACAAGTCTTGTTCATAATGTGAAAGGACTAATCATCTTGTTAAAAAATATAGAGCTAAATGTCATTATAATAGTAGTCTAATTTATGATCCTCACATAAACAGGACTACTACGATAACAACCACTGAACTAAATATTTTTAAGTTTTTTTTTTAGACTATTACAATTTTCATCATTGATTTTTAAGCTTTATTCAATCAAGTATTATCTCAATCTCATTTTTTGCCATGTCTGTTGCCATATCAGGTAATATTTGATTGTTTGATATTACCTGTAGAAATCATATGACTACTGACCCTTCCTTGTTCAAAAGCAAGATACCTATACCGAATAGTCTAATCATTAAAATAGCAAATGGATTTGTCTTCAAAGCTAGTTACATTGGTAATATTGAAACCTCAAAACTATGTATATCTGACACTTATCTTATTTTTAATCTTACCTTAAATTTACTTTCTGTTGGCCAACTTTATGACCTTGGTCTTGATTTGCATTTTTTATAATGATATGGCTATATTATGCAGGATCCTTAAACAAGTCAAAAAGTTGGGATAAGACATAAGGTTGGAACACTGTTTGAGCTTAAAACTTTAAAAATTTCATAACACTTACTTACTGCTGCTACGTCTCAAACAACCAACTCTTCAATTTTTTAAAATTTATAGCATTCTAGGCTAGGACATGCATTTTTTTCTCAAATAAAGTCACTTGCTTCCACTAGAGTCTTAAGTAATGTTTCTCATGATATTTTTGATTGTTTGTCTTGTTAACTTGGAAAGTAAAGTGCTTTACATTTTAATAAAAGTGATTTTATCTCATCTGTTCCTTTTGATTTAGTTTATTATGATATTTATGGTCCAACTCCCACACCAACCTTAGAAGGTTCACGTTACTTTGTTATATTTATTGATGATTTCTCTCGTTATAATTGGATATATTTATTTAAACACAGAACTTAACTTTTATCAAATTTTCATGAATTCAATAACATGATGCAAACTTAATTTTTTAGAAAAATAAAAATTTTATGTCTGATAATGCCGCTGAATATAGAGAAATTGAGTTTCATAACTTGTTAAAAGATGATGAGACTTCTCCTCATAGGTCATGCCCATATACTTCACAACAAAATGGTCGAGCAAAAAGAAAACATCATCATATTCTTGACACAATTTGTGCCCTTTTCATTTTCACTTTTCTTCCTAAATATTTTTTCGGTGAAGCTGCTCTCATTGTTGTTTATACTATTAATCGCGTTCCTACACTAGTATTAGGCACACGGTCTCCCTATAGATGTCTATACAATAAGATACATGATTATCATTCTCTCAAAATTTTTGAATGTGCTTGTTTTGTTTTACTTCCTATTCATGAAAAGACTAAACTTAAACCTATAGCTAGATTATGTTATTTTTTGGGTTATAGTATAGAACACAAAGGATATAAGTGTTATGATTCAGTGTTTAAACATTTTAACATTTCAATACATATAGTTTTTTGGGAACATAAAAAGTTCACTAATGTGTACTCATTACATTCACCATGTTCTTTTTCATGTATTTTTTACATATTCATTTTTTTAATTTTTTTTCAAATAAAGATATTGTTATAAGTGCTTCTGATTTAAACAATGATCTATCTTCTTCCACTTTTATTATGTTTGATCTAATTGAGGCTCCTTTTGATACAGTTATCCTTATCCAATACATAGTGCCTCCATTCCGTTGTTTCATTCGAGTAAAGAAACCTAACATTCAACTTCATGATTTTCACTGTTAACATGCTTTAGCCATGTTACATGAACCTCATAATTTTCGTGAAGCTATCTCTAATCTTATACGGCAGCAAGCAATGGTAGAAAAGTTTCAAGCTCTTGAAAAAGCTTATACTTAGGATATTATTGAATGATTTTATGATAAGTCAATGATTGATTATAAGTGGGTTTATAAGATTAATATTAGATCTAATGGGTCAGTGGAACATTACAAAGCTAGTCTTGTTGCTAAAAAATTTACACTAAAATATGGCATTGACTATGAAGGGACTTTTGCTTTAGTTGTATGTCTCACATTTGTTCGTTCACTATTAGCTGTTGTTGCAACTAAAAAGTGGTCAACTTTTCAAATGAATGTTAAAAATGCCTTCTTAAATGGTGATTTCACTGAAAAGTCTATATAAAGTTACCTCATGGTTTATTTGTACCTTTCAATATGGTCTGTCATCTTCAACATGCTTTATATGGTCTTATGTAAGCCCATAGAGTTTGGTTCTTGAAGTTTAGTATCACTGTTTCACAACTTGATTTTGCATCTAGTAATAATGATTTTACCCTTTGTACTCGAATTACTAAAAATGGTACTACTCTTTTTTTACTTTATGTGGATAATATGATTATTACGAGTAATGATACAAATGGTATTCAAGATTTGAAGACTTTTCTTCATTCTAAGTTTGAGATGAAAGACCTTGGTCTTTTAAGTTATTTTTTGAGCCTTAAAGTCACTAATGATTCCACTGGTTTACATTTATCTCAAACAAACTATGCTTATGATCTTATTGTTCAAGCAAGTTTAACTAATAGCCAGATTGCATCATCACCACTTAAACAAAATTGAAGCTTTCTCCTTCTGATGGTATGCTATTTTCAGACCTTTCTTTGCATCGAACTCTAGTAGGTAGTCTTGTATACTTGATAGTTACTCATTCAGAAATTGCCTATGTTTTTCATCTGGTTATTCAATTTCTCTCTGCTCCTTGATCTACTCATTTTGCTACTGTCCTCTAGATCCTATGATATGTTAAGCGTACTATGTTCCATGCTTTGTATTTGTCCTCTAGTTCCTCTTTGGCTTGCATTATTATTATGATGTTGATTGGTCAAAAGATCCAATTGATCGTCGTTCTACCATAGGCTATTATTTTTTGTTCTTTTCTTATTTCTTGGTGAAGTGAAAAGCAACTTATGGTGTCTCACTCTAGCACTGAAGCTGAGTATCGAGCTTTTGCATATGCCACATCAAAACTTTTATGGTTACGATGGCTACTTTAAGATATAAGTGTTTCTCATCACTCTAGTACTCCTATATTTTGTGACAATCAAAATATCATTCAAATAGCTCACAATGATGTTTGTCATTAGTGCATTAAACATATTAAAATTAATTGTTACTTCATTTATCACCATCTGCTTGCTTATACTATTTGACTTGTTCTTGTTACTAGTGTTGATCAAAAAGCAAATATTTTCACCAAATCACATCCACATGGTTAATTTCTTATCCAAGTTTTCAAACACAAATTGACCTCTACATTACCATAATGAGTTTGCAGGGGGTGTCAATGATATTTTAATAATGTTTTAGTAATATTCTAGATTTATAATATTATTCTAGTAGTATTTCAATAATATTTTAGATTGATTTGATATTGATTTATATAATATTAGATATTAATTTTGTGATTATAAGAATTGATTTAATCATTATTTTTATTTATTATATTTTTTATTTTGTAACAGTTTACCTCTCTCTATATACAAGTTTTAAGTCTCATTATAAAATACAAGTCATTACAATAAAAATTTCACCAAACATTGCTTTCGTAATTGGTATTTTTCTAATCTAGGTGATTTTTTTTTTTATTGTGAGGACTAACGACATAATCGATTAAATTTGAGTTAATACAATATTAAGTTCGAGTTTGATTTGAAATTTAAAGTTCGAAATTCAGCTTAAACTCAATTGAATTTTTTTTTTTTAGCTTGAACTCGACTCAAGATAGAAATCGAGTTACTCGAGCTCACTCGATTAGGTTCGATTATTATTTAAAAATAAACTCGATTCTTATATTCAATAAAAAATTGATTATTTGTGCTCAAACTCGAGTTTGAAATATTTTATTAATTAAAATAATTAAAATACATTAAAACATAAAATTTTAATTAAATTCATGAATTACTTAATATACTAATAAATAAATATAAAAATATTATTTAAAATTATTTATTAAAATTAATAAACGAATATAAACAAATAAAAACTAAACATATTTACAAACGATTTAATTAAAATTCTGTTTGTTTACATTCTTACTTCTTCCTAATCAATGTACTAATGTTCTTATTTTGTCTTACGAATAAAGCACCAAATTATTTTAATAATCACAAATGATGTGAGATTATAAATAATAAATACTATTATCTAAATAATACATAGATGAAAGTCTCCGCAATTGTAGTGTATTGACACGTGTTCAAATTTAATTCCTTGACACCTTTTTTTTACAAATTTTAGAATTTAAGAAAAAATTTGCTTGGACATGGATAAGATTCAAGCGTACAAAACAGCTTTTGAATTCCTAGCGTTGCAATTTAACAAAAAATTAAAACTGAAGCTTCCCGAAAGCTTCTTTAGGCAAACGGCACTGAAAAAAGGAAGAAATAGAAGGGGAAGGGGAAGAGAAAAGGGATCCATGAGAAAGAGAAGTAGGAGACGGAAAAGAGGAAGGAATCACCGCCAACGAAAACTGCGATCGACGATTAAGAAACGAATGGTGAGGCAGCGAGAAAGGGACATTGGACCACTTGCCTTTTATTACGGGTCAAGTCCAGAATCTGTCTCCTCACTCTCATGATTGAATTGATGTCATGAAGCTAGTCAACGGTAGTCTTCTTTTCTATTTATTTCAATTTAAGTATCTTATCAAGTTTTCTTTCAGTTTATTATTCTTGATAATTAGATGGGTCAATTAAGGATCGAGGTTTTCGGGTAAATGCTTCATAGTCTCAATATATGCCTTTTCTGTTCTTTACATTCTGTTGTTAGAATTGGGCCCACGAAGAGTTATTTTTCTTGTAATGAACAAATTCATTACGAGGTAACTTGCCGATTATTTATTTTCCTTTTAGCAATATGATGGATTGATAGAATTTTGAATAGAACGTGATAAAATTATTATCCTCTATTAGTAATTTAAATATCTTATAAAATTGTCTTTCGCTTCATGGCCAGTGGCACAAGAAACCTTAAGGAAGAAATTAAAGCTTGAGTTCGAACCGGACCTCCTCTCCTCCTTTCCATGTAATAGGGTGTTGCCTTCCTTTGAATAAAAAAAAAAATCCTATAAAATTGATGAGTATGCTAAAATATTAATTTAATGTCTTCACGTTGTTTAGAACATTTTTAGTAAAATCTTTGTCCTGTTTTATATAACACATGCAAAAGAGAAAGAGTTCATAATGTAAGCATTTTTTCTTTAACCTTTAATGATTTTTTAATCTGATCTTGCAAGTTAATAATTTCAACGATAGCAAAATTTACAGTTGATTTCGTCTTGAGTAATGACAATGGCACAAGTGTGCTTTTATTTTTTGCAGGTGCAAGACAATGAGAAAGAATCAATCCTTCATTTTTTTTTTTTTTTAATTTCAGGTATACTTGTGAATTTTTAGCCTTGCAGAAATTGGCTTAATGTAGCAAAGCATGAGAATAACTTCACATTATGCTTAATGCTTGCATCATCTTTCTTTTTATTTTGTAAGATGTAAATAAAGGTTACATTCTTTCTTTTCTTTAGATAGTGATATTGGAGAATCTTTATTGCTGTCTATTTCATATGAATTCAACTGTCTTGCCTGACTAATTTATGGATGTATATTTTTTTTTTCTTCGGGTTTATTTAGTTGTTTGGCTGCTTACGAAATTGGGAGAGAAAAAGCAAAAAAAAAGCAGAAACAAAAGGTATGTAACAAAGCATGTGGAAAGTCTTGACTGCTTAATTTTAAAATAGCTTGTTACGTTTTATAGTTTGAAAATTTAACAGAGCTAATTTCCAACATGTGAGTATGGAACATAGCTCGCTCGTTTTATGGCACTATAGGTTGTTAGTGTTCGTTCTTTATTGTTAATTACTATGTTGTAACTGTTTAGATGTCACAAACTCAAGTTAACAGCATGAAGGCTTGATAAGTCTGTCTTAATAAGGTTTTCATTTGTATGTAACTAGCTTTTCTGGAAATTCTGGTTGTGACTACTTTCTTTTGTTGAAAATCGTAAGCCTGATGATTCATGAAACATATCTGAATTGAATAAAGTTAAGAATTGGTTTAATTCTAGAACTAATCCATAGAAAATACTTAAAAAGGAAATGACAAAGGAAAAAATTATTTATACTATTAAGAGAGTTGTTCTAATCAAACAATAATTTACTACCACCTTGGTTCAATCCAACCACTATATAATTGTTCTTTTGTGTTGTAAAAGTCTTCCATAACAACATTTGAGCCATAAAAATGATACTTTTTGTAATCTAGCGAATAATATACCAAGTTATCCTCATAAAACCTGGGGAGGCAAACTGTGTTCCTCATTTCTTCTGTTGTTGCTGCGGTAGAGAAAGATGATATACGGCTAACATGGATTACCTTATCTCTTACATTGTCAATTTCAACCCAATTCATTGTAGAGAGATTCAACTCGAAAACCTTGAGCCACTTTCCCATGAAACCCACAAACACAGATAGAAGCTTGCCATTTCCTTGTAGAAGAAAGCTTTGATAGAATGACTTGCAAGGCCTTTGAGGCTTGTCAAGAACTTCCCAGATAAAACCCTCCCTAAACACTCCTAGGTTTCCCTCTGAACCAAGCAAGTACAACTCTTCATTATAGAAAACTGGATTATTGTTTTTACTCAACTTGAAATCCTTCCATTTAAAAGCATAAAGACTTTCCCAGTGTCCCTCTCCTACCAAAATGTAAATCAAAACAAGAAGGCAACCTGAAGAATCCGGTGAAGATGAAAAATCACAGCCTATAATTGTTTTAAATTCATGGGGAAGCTTCGGAAGTAGAATGATTTTTTTTGTGAAGGGATTCCAAAAGAAAATGGTGTATTCCCCTTGTAACATTAAGCACCAACCTTCTTTTGAGTAGCACATTCTGACGTCACTTGATTTGTTAGGATTATTCATTAAATATCTTTCTCGATGCAATGGATCAATAAACTTGCATTTATCTTGGCCCTTTTTACAAACCATAAGCCATGGGGCTAAAGAATGTCTCACCAATTTTTTTATGGTGGCTGGCCAATGGATTGGAGGGGCTGCTAACCGGCAGATTCTGTTAACAACGCGAAAGTTCATATAATCATGTAACACAAGGCAGCTAGCGACTGAAGATAGCAGATCCAAAGGAAGCTCGCAAAAATATCCTATTTCTTCTTTATTTTTACTTTCCACACATGGCACAATGTCTTCGATTTGGTCAGGCTCTATCTTCTCCATCCTTCTATGAACAGGACTTAGACTGTAGATATTCGAAAAGAGTAACATTAAAGAGATGCATTTATGAAATAATTAACATATATATTAACCAAAGGACACTAGTATTTTATCTTACCTCAAGTCTGGCATTACCCAAATAGGTGTGCTCCATGGTGGTTTTAGATCTGTACAAGGCAAAGAGACCGAAACACTGTTCTCTTCTATGTCGATTGAATACAAGCTTTTGTCGTCACTCAATGTGAAAAATATGCGATTCCCTTCAGTTTCTGGCTTCAGAGCAGGACAAGAATATGCAGCTTTTTCATCCACAAAAAATGCTCGATCCTTGGCACATTCTACTTTAATCCATTCCATTAGCGAAAAGTCCAATTTGAAAACCTCAACACCAGTTACCTCTACAAACAGTTTTCCTCCATGTACTAAATAAATTACAAATACTTCACCACAAGATTCCACCATGTAGCTACGGAAATGGTTTGAATGATCCTGAAAGTGCGGAATGGTTCCGTGTGAATGGATGACAAAACTGTCTGGCAAATCTTGTTTAATTACTACCAGTTTGTTCCATGCAAAAGTCCTTGCGTATAATTTTCCGTTGCAGCAAATAGAATCTTGGAAACAGTCCACATTATTATCACAATATTCTCTTACGGACTGCTCAGTCCACTGTTGATCTCCAACTCTACAAAACATGAGCAAAGGAACTGACTTGAAAAATATTATGATCGAACAATCAGGATTTCCAGGAGATGATGACAACATGGAAGATCCTATCTCTCGCTTAGGCCCCAAAGCAAGTGATGGTAACTGTATTGATTCCAAAGTCACAGGATTCCATAGAGAACACTGATCAATTTCCAATAAGAACAACCAACCGTGAGAACAAGGGAGAATTGTCTTTCTACGCAACACAGCGATGTTTTTCATCAACTGTTTCTTTCCAGGTTTGGTTATGTTGCAAAAAAACTGGTTTCTATAACTTCGGCCGTTCCTGAATAACAACCAAGGGTATGGGTTCGGTTCAGGTGGACATAAACGCGTTTCTCTCCTTGCTTTCAGCTCCATATCTGATCAGAACAACAAATAAAAGTAAACACCTTGCAGAGGACGCTTGAAAGAGAACAGATTAAAAAATTGAACTACTATCATTGCTTGCATTCAGAGAAAACGCTTGCTTATAAATAATAAAAGAACAAGTTCTAGTTGTGTAAGGATTATAAAATCCTACTCTGAATTGATATTAGCAAATCTGCGTACGGAAAAACTACAATCCCAAGATCAAGGCTTAGAACATGAATCATCATAAATCTAAAATATATCAAAAAAGCTAACCAAATCCAACGCACAAAAACTTACCATCCTTTGATTGATTTCCCCTGATTTGATTGGTGTCGAGAGGATCCTGATCAAGGAACATATCCAGTAAAGCCAGCTATACTATAAAGCCAAAAATCAACTCCAGGTAGAAAAGAACGGAGAGAATAAACCGACAATGAAGGAGAGAATAAGAGCAGGATCGAACAGCAGCGCAAGAAACGTAAGACTTTCTCGAGCAGAGAGTTTTGAGTTTTGTAAAAATAAGTGACGGGCAGAGGGACGTATATAGGGGATTCCTTAGTTTTAAAATCCCTGTTTTGCCCTTGAACAATTCGTCCATTGTGGATATTTCTTGTCACAATATGAATAATTACAATTATTTAAATAATATGAATAATTTAAATATGAACATAATATATTTATTATATATATTATTTATAATATAATATAATTAACATATTTAAAATTAATTTATATTTAAATAATGCGATACGGTTAATATGTTTATATATAAATAATATATTAAACATGATTAATTTATTTATTTAAATAAAAAATTATTTAAATTAATATTTAAATAAAAAATTATTTAAAAATAAATATTTGTAATTTATTTAAAAATTAAAATGATATGATAGATATAATTAATAATTTATTTTTTAAATAAAATAAAATAATATTTAAATTTTTTGTATTATAAATATTATCATATTTTAAATGTGTTATTATTATTTAATACGAAAATAATATGAATAATTTCATATTTTAATCGAATCGATATGATTAAGATACAATTATATTAAAGTTAAATATCATTTTTTATATCATTTTCGTATCATATGTTATAAAAATGTAAATAATATATTAGTACTCGTAAACTATTCGAATTAGACTCGAATAAAATTAAAATTTAACTTAATTATTATTGAGTTAAGTTCAAACTCGAATAATTTGATTTATTAATTAAGTTAGAGTTAAAATATTTTATATTTAATTCGAGTAACTCACGAACTTAATCAAATTTTTGTTTAATATAAAAATTAAATTTATTTTTATATATTAACAAAATAAAGTTAAATAATTCAAAATTTATTTCTAATCAAATTTAAATTAAAAAATTTAATTTAATTAAAATTTTATCAAATTTTAAACATTAAATTTTAAGTTAAACTAAAATTCAAAATTTAAATTATATTATCTTTAACACAATCGATTACTCTCTAATGTATTTAAAATTAATAAGACCTTGTTAACGGAGTTCGACTTGAAACCAAAATTTTGCATCACTATTCCTTTCATCACTGTTTGACACGTGGATTCAAATGCCAGCTTGTCCATGTGCTATCGGCTCTTGTCGTTTAGCTTCTACGCCGTCGTTCCATCCCCAATTCCACAATTCAACAATCCAAATTTCGATCAAATTCAGGTAATTTCAATTTTTGTTTTTTATACTTTTAATCAAATCCGATCTCTCTCTTCACGGATCTCTAAAGCTTCCCCTTTCTGGGTTTTCATTTTCTTTGGAGGTTTGATCAACAACTCATCCAATTTTTACTTTTCCACATTGTAAGTTGCTATTAAATTTTGCATTTTTTGATATGGGTATTTGTTTGATTTCATCAAAATTTGGAAAAGTTGGGAATTGATTGAAGGGTTTTCAATTAAGCTTCTTTTTTCCTTTTTATTTATACGAATTGGGTTAATTTTATTGCTAAATTTTGGGTTTTTTTAACGTTCAATTGGGTGTAATTTGATTGCTTAATTTTTGAGGATTTTCTTGATATTTACCATGTTTTCAATATAAGCTGTTTTTCTGATTCTTCAGAAGAAGCCATCAAAAGGTGAAGATAAAAGGAAAGGGTTTTCTCAGAATTAATCTTGGTTAATTTTGCAAGCACAATGTAGTTTCAATTAGCTCTTATCTGTTCTTGTGTCATTGTCGGAATGATGTTCAAGTGTCTAAGTTTTATGCCTCTGGGTTAGATGTTAAGGCTTTTGACTTGATTATTATTTGTTTAAGGTCAATGGCATCTTCTTCAGACCCATGGGTAAAAGAATACAATGAAGCAGTAAAAATTGCAGATGATATCAATGGCATGATATCTGAAAGGATTTCCTTGCCTGCATCAGGACCGGAAACTCAGCGTCATACATCAGCTATAAGAAGGAAGATTACGATTTTAGGAACTAGACTAGATGGATTGCAGGCCACATTGTCTAGACCTACTGGGAAGCCCTTGTAAGTCATCTTAATTGAGGTGCATATACGTGTGAATTGAGGTTGGATTAATAGTTTTTATCATGTCCTCTGGGATATTTGTAAGTTATGGTACTTTGATGTTCGCTTTCATATTGGAATATGTTTTATCAGGAACGGTAAGCTGACTTTGAGTATTTGTTGATGCTTTGTATTCTGGTTACAGAACAGAGAAGGAGATGAATCGTCGCAAGGACATGGTTACGAATTTGAGATCAAAAGCTAATCAGATGGCTTCTGCATTCAACATGTCAAACTTTGCTAACAGAGATAGCTTGCTGGGGCCAGAAATTAAGCCAGATGCCATGAGTAGAACAGTTGGTTTGGATAACTCTGGTCTTGTTGGTCTTCAACGACAAATAATGAAAGGCAAGTTATTTAGTTTCAAATGGCATCCTGCTAGCTTGTAAAATGGCTTGAGTTTCCCCAACTTATGAGAGTCTGTTTTACAAGCAGAGCAAGATGAGGGTCTTGAGAAGTTGGAGGAGACTGTAGTAAGTACAAAGCATATTGCATTGGCGGTCAATGAAGAACTTGATCTGCATACCAGACTCATTGTATGTTTTCTACTTATTTCTTCTGTTGTCTTTTGCCTCTTATTTCATTAAAATAAATGCTTAGTGAGGTTTGATTCATCCTCTGTGAACTTTACATTATGTTGTGCTCCCGCTGTGCAGGATGACCTGGATCAACATGTGGATGTTACTGATTCTCGCCTACGGGTAAAGCGCTTACTATTAATTTGCATTTTATATGCACAGCAGAATATCCTCCTTATATTTTTGAATCAAACAAAATCCAATAACTGCTGTTTAATATAGTTATTCAGTCCTCCCTACTACTAGCACATAGGATTCCTGTATCATGGTCTTGAATTTCAGCCTCAGAATCAATAGATAATGTCATATGGTGGCATTCTTTGGAGATGAATGAAAGAATTCATGGACATTCAAACACTATTTAGAATAGATAAAGATCTCCTCACATAAACTAGAAATTATAGACTTTGCTTACCGAATTATGTTGGAACCGATATGGTAACGAGTATTCTTTGGTTGCTATGAAATGAAGCAAAATAAAGCAATATGGTAATGGTTGATAATATTGCGTTTTCTTTTACTTTCATATTGTTTGTCACCCATTGATTACTTGAAATAGTACATGTTCAAAGGGATGCAAGTGTTTTCTTTAGCATATAGTCCAGAATAGTTAAAATTTAGAACTATTTACTATCATGGTGGATTCTAAGAGTTATGTTTCCTTTGTTCACGTTTTTATGTAACAGAGAGTGCAGAAAAACCTGGCAATTTTGAACAAGCGTACCAAAGGCGGTTGTTCCTGTATGTGTATGCTTTTAGCTGTTATCGGAATCGTGATTCTGGTTGTCGCCATATACCTACTGATCAAATACTTGTAATACCAACAACAGCAAACACAACAAGCTTGCCCTTCTTGTTTTTCTGTGTTGTGTGTGGAATTGGTTTTCAACTTTTATTTCCATGTTGGAAACTTCTTATTTGGCTTTTGGTTGAGAATGCTGAGCTGTTTGAACAACTTACAGTATGTTTGGATTGAGGGGAAAGGAAGGAAAGGAAAGAAAAATAAAGGAAAGCAATGGAAACATAAAAACCTTTCCTTTGTTTGGATAAGTTTTCAATTTAAAGGAAATGAAAGATGGGGAAACTCAATAACCCTTGGTTTCCTCTATAGCTTTCATTTTTTTAATACCCGGGGGAAAAGCTAAGGAAAGAAAAGTTAAAAAAATTTTATTTTTGTAAAAAGATTATTATATTCAACTTTTTATTAATACCAAAAGCTTAGTAAAAAAAACTTAATCACATCATAATCTTTTTGTAATTTTTTCAAAGTTACTTTTTTTTCAAGTAAGTTTCATATGTCTTTTCTAATATAAATTTTTTTTATAATTTATTGATGATTTGATCTTAATGAATAATTGAATATGAATAGATATATTTTTTAGGTTTATGAGATATTAAATTAACTTAAAATTTTTTATTTTTATATGTAATATATTATAGTTTGAGATATCGGCAATTTCAAAACATTATAGAAAGAAGAATGGGGAAAAGAAGATGTTTAATTGAAATACAATTAACTTGGCTATGATTATTGGAGGAGATAAAGAATTGACTCACAACGAATCACTACTGTTTATTTATATTTTATTGATAATATCGAGAAAGTACAAGCAATACTTGAATGCTCATTGGGTAAAAGAAAGGAGGTTGTTGAAAGGTTGGTGTTTGATTTATTTAGTCATTAAAGATGTCAAAATTTTTTTTGCTACATAAGTTTTTAATTGTTGAAATAAGTTTATTTTTCTTATGATGGAAATATTTATTTTTTATTTTAGAAAAATAAATTTATGTTGGACAACTATACAGTGATATGTTAATATTTTTTGTTTGGTGCAAAAAGGACATAATTTACACATATGTAATATTTTTATGTGATTGTATTTTTTATTTTTAATAATTTTTATATGAATATATAGTCAAAGTGATAATGTACTAAAATTTTGATAATGGTTAACAAATCTATCAATGCATATTGATAAAACTTTTTTTTATTTCACTTGATTAAAAATAACTGATCTAATAGTAATTGTGAAGCTAGATAAGATAATAAACATATTATGGTCTAGAAATGCTCTAAGCTCATAAGCAATAAAATGTTATAATTGAAAAAAATTATTATAATGAATCATTTCCTTTCTTTTTCACTCTATTTAAACAATGGTTGTTAAAATTTTTTTATATTAATTTTAATTATCCAAACAAGAAATATATATATATCTATTTTTCCTTTAAAAATTTTTTTTTTATTTTTTTATTAATATTTATCTAAACATAACGTTAGTAAATTTACAAGTAATTTAAGGCTTATCCGTGTATTTTAACTATTTATATAGATATGTTCCCGTATCTGACATGGGTATGGATTCCGAAACGGGTACGCGCAATTTTTTCCAAGTTTTTCTGGTTGGTTGGAACTTTATATCCATGTCCATTGGATATGTGTCGGAGCAACAAAGATTACACATCTTCTCTTTATGCTGTTGATCCTAATGCATTTCAACCATCAAGAATCCATTAGCTTGTGTATGTCTAAATTGAGATGCAGAAATTAGTCTATACTTGATCCACAAGTCTCATTTACCCTCTTCGTTTTGCTGATTAATCAAAGATAAACGCAAAGCAAGCACAAACAACTTGATGCAGAAACCACCTACCAAGAAAATGGCTACTGATAGTGCAATTGGTGTAATGCCAATAAATTCCATGCAAGTTGACATGCAAGCGACGCCCCTTCCCAGGGGACAAGGGCTTGATCCCCTGTGATCCATGGTTATGCAAACAGCCCTTCTTTTCAGGGGGACTTGTGCCTGGTCCGATGCCCCTATCCAGGAGACTTGGGCCCGGCTGCCCCCTTTCCAGGAGATTTGGACCTGATCCACTGTCTGCAAGCAGCGCCCTTTTCCGGGGGACTTGGGCTCATTCCGTTTCGCTGAATACATTTTTTCATACTATTTTTGGACGCCTGTAGTTGGTTGCGTTTTCACAGCTATGGTAGGTTCCAATATTGGTGTATCATCAGATATCACGGCACTTATGAAACGATCACGTATCAAAAAGTAAATTTGATAATTTAAAATATAACTCGATAACATGATATAGACACAATATAAATAAAAATATAAAAATGATATTATTTAAAATTTTAACAATAACTATAAATAGATTTAACAAAATAAAAAAAAATATTTTATATTTTTTTATTAACATAAATTATAACACATAATTTTCATGTAAAATATAATACCAATACACAAATTTTAGTATTTTACATGAGATAAATATATAAATCCCCAAATCTATCAAGAAGGAAGGTTGGTGGTCAAGTTTTAAAGACTTCAACTGTTGTAGCTTAGGCTTAGGACACTAGTGCACAGAACTTGCTAGCATTTGAACTTTTTTTTTATGAAAGTTTGTTGTCATTTACCCCCAAACCTGACCTTTCCATCTTCCTTTGATTTAATTATACCTCCCAAGGCATTTGTTGTTTACAGGAATTTGTGTAAAGCATTTTTATAGTTTATCATAGTCTTCTTGCTATTTAATCATGGACAAATCTATTTTGGACTACTGAAAACCCATTAAATATTGCAGTGCACACAATCATAGAAACGAATGGCATCTAATACTCATAAGCTTCAAGATCTTTACATAGCTAATAAAAAAAAGCAGGAAGAAACAAGAGATCAAAATTAGAAAAATAGCCTTCTTGGAGATGACCTGGAGGGGACAGTTGAAGAAGACGATGATTTGAGGGATAGTGGTATACCCTTGCTTTCTTGTCCCCCTGCAACTTTCTCAATCTGCTTTGCAGCCTTGGGGTCTGTTAATGTCTTCTGAAATGACTGTGAGAAGCCTGTAGCAATAATGGTCACATGGATCTCCCCATTGTAGCGGTCATCCACCACAGCACCGAATATGATGTTAGCAGAAGGATCTGCCAAACTTGTCACAACCTGCAAATGAACAAAAACTCGTATAGATTACAACACTGAAATTTCTGGATGATATCTACAGGCCACAAGAAAGCCCAAGAATTAGAAGAATGTAATTTGGAATGTATTTCATTTTCCTTAAAGACAATATGTTAGTTTCTGTTAAATCAGAAAACAAGAAATCAATGGCTCCTAACACTAAAGTACCTGTGAAACTCTGTTGACTTCCTGCAAGGTTATATCCTTTCCTCCAGTAATATTATATACCACACCTGTAGCCGACTGAATTGATGATCCAATTAGGGGAGCCAAAATTGCTTGTTCTGCTGCTTCTTCTGCACGGTTTTTGCTAGAGGAAACTCCTACTCCAAGCATTGCAGTTCCAGAATCTTTCATCACTGCTTTAACATCTGCAAAATCTACATTCACCAGTCCAGGTATCTGCAAAAAGAAAGGAAGAAATTTAACAAGAGACTAAGCTGAAAACCAGAAAATACTTTATGGGAGAAACAATCATTAAACTAAGTACAAATGGTTTCAGCATTTCGGGCCTAGATGACATAATCCATGCATCATTACATATTATTCAACAGTCATTACATAACCAAGGTCATGCATGGTCAACTGGAATGGTTATATAGAATCTAAATCTTCTTGCAGTCCATTCTAATATATAGCTTGGAATATGACAATCACTGACCGTGATTATATCTGAAATTCCTTGTACCCCTTGGCGTAGAACATCATCAGCAAGAAGAAAAGCATCTTGCAGAGGTGTCTGCTCATCAGCAATATCAAGCAGACGGTCATTGGGAATCACTATGAGCGTATCCACATTCTTCTGCAGCTTTTCAATAGCGTCCAGAGCCTGCAAATAAACAGATATGACAAAATTATTTTGTCAATTAACGATAGAAATTTCGAATATCTAGTTATTGTCATGGTTTTAGTGTGCAACCAAATTGCTTCTATACAAACTAGGATTCTACATTATAATATCTCCCATTATTTAGAGTTCATATGAAGGAGTTAAATGCACATGCCTGCATGGTTCGTTTACGTCCTTCAAAGCTGAAGGGATAGGTTACCACACCAACAGTCAAATAACCAGCCTCTTTTGCTATCTGGGCAACAACTGGAGCAGCACCTGACCCAGTGCCTCCACCCATACCAGCGGTTATAAAGACAAGATCTGAGCCCTTAAGAGCATTCGCAATGGCATCTCTGGACTCCTCAGCAGCTTGTTCCCCCAAAAGTGGATTTCCACCAGTGCCTGCATTTTATTCAATTGGTTCACATCATCAACAAATACAAAGCCAAGAACATAGCCATATATAAATTCACAGTACTTTTTCTTGATCAAACAAGATTGCCTGACCTAGTCCACGAGTCAAAAGCTCTCCAATCTGAAGTGGGTTCTCTGCAGCAGACTGTAGCAGTGCTTGAGAATCTGTGTTTATGGCATAGAAATCAACACCCTAATTCCAACACAAAGCAGCAATAACATCAGTAATTGCCTCCATGAAAGTAAAACATTTTGGCTACATTGATACGTTCACCACCAAGTCACCTTACATTATCATCTACATTACCAACCAAAATGCAAGGCAAAGGAGCCAAAGAGAGCCAAGTTTTAGCTCATATAAGCACAAAGGAAAATTCACACAAAAACTACAGACTTGACTAAATGCTCTATGTACTAATCAGAAACACTATTTGCCAAAATGGCACTGAGTTTATATAAAGAAAAACTTGAAATTTGTTTCAGAAAACAAAATAATTGAAAGGAAAGGATCAAATATTTCCCAACTTCTCAGAGCAACAATCAAAGCACATCAAATGAAAATGTAGGCTAAAACCCACTAGCAAAACCACTTCAAAAACCTCACTTTCAAGTTTCAGAGTCAAAAAAAGGGGGGAAAATACAACAATTCTTCAAATTTTCGAGCTTTTAGTTAAAAAAAATTTTAAAAATGACATTTTTTAAGATTGAGAGTTAAAAAAAAAAACCCACAAAAAATCTAAAATTTTCAAACTTTAAGCAAAATCCAAGTGAGAAAAGATGAAAACCAACCTGTAAACCGCTGCCAATCATTCGATTAACAGCATTGTTACCACCTCCACCAACACCAACCACCTTTATCTTGGCAGTCTCCATTGGAGCAAAGGAACAACTTATCCCTCCAAAACGGTGACGCGTCCTCAAAAAGCTTCGTTTCAAGTGGTTTTTTGAAGAAAAACATCGGTTTGAAGATAACAATGAAGAACAAGAAGTTGATGATATTAAATCCTTAAGGTTTGTCACTTGAATTGTTGCCATTTTTGGAAAAAAAGAAAGTTTCGAAAGGAGAAAGAGAGAAAGAGAGAAAGAGAGAGAGATGTAGGGCTTTAGAGGGATTTAAGTAACATTTCATTCCTTGAGTAGATATGATTATTTTTGTTAATGAATTATGTAAAATATTAAAATTTATATATTTATATTATATTTATATAAAAATTATTATTATTAAAATTTTAAATTGTATAATTTTTATATTTTTTATTTATAATCATATCATATTATTATATTATATTTTAAATTAATGAGAAAAAATTTATTTTTTTTACTTTAAAATTAGATGAAAATTATGTAAAATATTAAATTTTATATATTTATATTATATTTATGTAACAATTATTATTATAAAAATTTTAAATTATATAATTTTTATTTTTTTTATTTATAATCATATCATATTATTATATTATATTTTAAATTAACGAAAAAAAAATCTTTTTTACTTTAAAAGTAGGTGAGAATTTTTCTAACTGTCTCAGGTTTTAGCAGGAAACGTTCAAATAATGTCGTTTGTTTGTTTTTTTTTTTTTTTTTTTTTAATATTTCACCTTTTTTATCTTTTTAATTTTTTAATTTTTATTTTATTCTTAATATATGATATGAGCAACATTCAAGAATTTATGCGAGTAAATTACTTTAAAATTGAAATTAATTTTAAAAAATAATGATTATACAAATTGAAATTAATGAAAATATTTTAGATTCTCATTGATTTGAGTTTGAATAACTCAAATATTCATCGGGTTGAATCTAAATCACTCATAACGAGTTAAGTTTAAGTAATTTCAAGTATTTAATTAAATTCAAAAAACTAACTAGTAGCTTGACTTATTATATCTACTTTAATCAACCAAATATAAATCATAGGAAAGAAATTCCAAGTACCAATTAGAAATAGACTAGATGATTTGAATTTTTATATTATGAAAAATATTAAAATTTATATATTTATTTTATATTTTACATAAAAATTACATATCATAATTTATATTGACACGAAAACATGAAATGTATTTTTTTTATTTTATTAAATTTATATATAATTATTATTAAAATTTTAAATTATATCACATTTGTATTTTATTTTCATGTAATGTTCATATCATGTCACCTATTTTAAATTGTTAAATGTAATTATAAACAAAATAAACATTCTCTACAAAATAAGCCTTCGCAGTGTAATGTTGGATACAATGAACTCATGAAGGACATTGCTGTTTTTTTTTTTTTTTTTCTTTGAAGCTGCGATCCAGAATCAGAGAGGTAAACTTGAATGGTTTTGGGGAAAATACAGGACAATCTATGGCAGTTTTCATAATTATTTTATCAAAATTACATAATGTCTGATAGAACAACACTAATTTTTATGAAAATTGAATAAAAGATAACATAACAAATAAGAAACTCATAACATCAAGTGCCAACACAAAACCAATTCAAAGTCCATGGTTGAATAAGGATTACATACAGAATTAACATGAGAAGACACTGAATCATCCATGGCAACTAAAATTCAGATGTTCCTCGGTGGCCAATTCACAATCCATGTTGCCGGTTTACTGATAAATCTTCAAGAATATTTTGTGTAAAAGAACTTCACTCTCCTTCACTCAAAATGGGGACAATGAGTGGTTTCATTTGTGCAAGATATACAATCGCCCACCTGTCAAAGAAGAATAATTAACATTACAAACTAGAAAGGGAATGAAATAAGACATGTTCACTTATTAAGTTAAAGCTCTACATAAAAGGGGGCTCCAAAGATTAATTTCCTTAGAATCACTTGATAAAGATGCATACCTAGGAGGTGAATGCAGGACATAAGTCTTTTTCTTTCTTTGGTATAAAGGAAGCTGTAGTTTGAGGATAGGGAAAAAATTTTTGATACAAAAAAGCCATAACTTGAGAATAGAAGGGATTGCAGGTGCTAGGATTTGAACCTAGACCTGTTGAATGCCACCTATTAAGAGTGGTGGCATGAATCAACCGAACTAAGCTTCAAGTTTAGGACATAAGTCATTTGTATGAATAGCATACAAGCATTCAAGATGGAGACGAGTGTATGGTTAAGCAATGGATATTAAGTGAATTTATAGCTCAAGAACCTAATGGAAAAGGTAGACAACATATGATTCTCGGTTTTATGACAAGTTCTTTATAAAAAACTTAGAATTAGGTCTTTTAATGCCATTAAAAATTAGAATGAAAATATATACAATGAATAAAAGCTATTTCCCATTGCATAACTGGGAAGAAGAAAAGGCACTTGCGAAAATTTTGAAATGGAAACAAAGCTAAATGAATCCAATGGTAATAATCATCATGCATTTAAGATTTCAGATTTCTATTACTTTAAAAACAGAATCTATATTAAAAATCAAGATATTACCTGAGAAAAACAAAATGTAACAAAAATATAAACTTACATCATCCAACAACAAACTGTTGCTGTAATGACCAATGTTAGGTGGAACCTGCATGCAAAAACAAGGAAAATGGTTTTCAATGAGTACAAGGAAAATCTAATAAGGTATTACTCTTATTGGCAGGATACAAAAATCAAACAGAAGAAAGCTTCCTAGACTCTAGATGACAAACAAGGCTATAGTAGATGCTTAATTGAGCTGAATAGAGTCTATACACTGTCAAGCTCTAGTTCGGCTCTACTTGAAAACTCGAGGCTCAAAGCTCAACCAAGCTCGATCCGGCTTCATTTTTCATGCTTGATCTCGGCTCATAATTTAATTGAACAGCTCAAGCTCAGCTCGACAATGAACAAGTCAAGTTTGAATAACTTACAAGTAGCTTGACTTGTTTACTTGCCTAGGCTATAGTATATCAAAACATAACGAAATCCTGGCAGATCAGTTTGGTAAATCACCAATCTGTTGCTATCCAACGCAATGAGAGGCAATAAGATTCGTTCCAGTTTAGAGTAAACAACCACAGCACAAAGAATTCAATAACTGGTTCACAGTGCTAACTTGCTCTTCAATCTAACAGCCCTACTTACAATACCAAATTTAAGCTTATTTCACTAATTAATACCAATCAAAAGAAACCATTTGAACTTAATTAAAGTAACATCAAAACCAGATTGTGAACAACCTATAACTTTCAGCATACGAATTTTAAATCCAAAAAAATCCAAACAAAAAGAGGAAATTTAATTCTTAAAAAAAAAAAAAAAAAGAAGAGAAATTGTCAAAAGGGCACTTACAGATTAGCAGAGGGACCTCTGTTACAGCAAATTCTAGTACAAAGCGATGCAATTATCCCCATCACAGCAAAAATTAGGGTTGTTAACAAGAAACCCATATTCCAGATCTCGACTTAACACAAAATTTCCTGCAAAAAAATAAATAAATAAAGATTTTTTTTTAACTTCAAATTTGGGATCAACAAAACCAAAAAAAAAAAAATTTCTCGAGATCAGATATAATTCCACTTACTTTCTGTTTGGTTTCTGAGAAACTGCAAGAAAATAACAGGAATTGGGGGACCTTGAGTTTGGATTTGGAAAATTGGAAGCTTCATTTTGTTGAGGTTTTAGTTTCTTAGTTTCGGATCTTCGACCCGTCTCTTGAGGCCCAAATTTGACTAACATCAGGCCAATATTGGGCTAACATAGCCCAATTTTTAGTAAATGGGCTAAATTATTAGGCCTTTACATGCTTACGGCCCAAATTCGGACTTTATAGAGAAATTTATAGCCTTGTGATTCGAATTGGCCCAATTTACTTAAAATAGACATAAACTAGTAAAAAAAAAAAATAGAGGATAGACTAAATTATTATCCACTCAATTATCATCATATATTAAAATGATCTTAAGTTATTAAATTTTTTAATTTAATTATTAAAATTAAATGTCTTTTAATTATTCAATCGACATCAATTATAAAATATCACGTGACTTTTTCATATCAATAAAATTTTATTCCCTCAAAATTTATAATATTATCAATAATATCACAACATATTAAATAATGTGAGTATGTTAGAGAAGAAGGATGGAGTGAAAAAAATATTTATTTAAATTTTAATAATAAAACTTAAAATTTTAATAATTTGACTATTTTAAAGATCAATTATAATGTATTTTATGCAAAAAATAAAAAAATCAGGGATATTAAATTTAATAATCTAAAATTTGATACATAATACGATATAAAATAATAAAAAAATATAAAAATACACTATTTAATATTTTAATAATTATTATATATAAATTTAATAAAATAAAAATATATTTCATATTTTTTTTTTATAAAAATGAATTATTATATATAATTTTAATATAAAATATAATATAAAAAAATAAAATTTAATATTTTACGTTACACAAAACCACCAGTCGCCGTCTTTACGTGGCAATATAATAAGGTCTAGTTAAGCATACTACAAACCTCCGGAAAACAAAGCCCAAAAAGGAATCGAACAAAAGTATTTCACTGAATCCCCAGTTTACGAAAAGCTTCCGAGATTCATAGATTTGGGAGGCTTTGGCCTTAGAATCTCGGCGTAACTACTTTTTCTGGGTCTCAATATAGAAACATGTCAGACCTAGACAGGCAAATAGAGCAACTAAAGAAGTGTGAACCCTTGAAAGAATCTGAAGTGAAAGCCCTTTGTCTTAAAGCCATGGAAATCCTTGTTGAAGAAAGTAATGTTCAAAGGGTTGATGCCCCTGTTACTGTAAGTATTTACATGTTCTCATATATGGGTTTTTGTTGTTTTTTAAGCTGATGTTTCTTTTTGGTCTATTGGGTTGGTTTTCTTTGGTGGTTTGATTTAGTGAAAGTAAAGGTTTTAGCTTTGTGTTAATGGGTTATAGCAATTTATTGAATTGTTTTGGTTAATGGGTTTTTTGGCTTTTTGAATTTATTAACATTTTAAAGCTTGGTGCTTATGGATATGTTGTGTACATTTGTATTGGGGGCAAGAAATGAGATGGAATCGCTTAGGTTTTGAAGGAGAATTGATTGAAGAAAATGTGTCTTTGTTTTGAAGGATTAGAAGCTGGGATTTTGTTAGAATGATTGAATTTGGTTAAAAGAAACAAAAAACTTATGTATTGGAGAATTTAACAATGGTGGAAGTCAATGATGGAAATGATGGAAGTAGGATTTAGGGTCTTTGAAGTTTGGCCAAGTTAGGAAAATATTTGTAAGGGTAATGAGATTTTATGTCAATGGAACAGTACTGCCAAGGGAATTTAGGTCGCTTTTCATGTTCTAAAGTCTATAACCCTCTTAAACTTGATACTATCCTTTCCTTTGTTATGAACTTAAAGCGTGCAGGATGTCATGATAGATGGGTGTAAGTCTTCAACATAAGATGTTGGTACATCTGTGCCATGCAGGGTTCGGTCATTGTTACTTCCTGGAAAACTTGGGCTGGGGATAAAGCTTCCTGGAAATAGTTTATAGAAACTTTGATGCTGTTTTTAATTTGGATACTAACCTTATGCAATTTAGAATACTTATATTTCTTTGATGCTTTTGCATAGATATGTGGTGATATTCATGGCCAGTTTTATGATATGAAAGAGCTTTTTAAAGTAGGAGGTGATTGCCCTAAGACAAATTATTTGTTTCTTGGAGATTTTGTTGACAGAGGGTTTAACTCTGTGGAGACCTTTCTACTTCTATTGGCCTTGAAGGTAAACTATCCTTTATAATTTTCTTTTTGAAAGGTGTACTGGAACTTTTTTCTTCTTCTGCTAATTTGAGCATCATCAGGTGAGATATCCAGATCGCATAACACTCATTAGAGGGAACCATGAAAGTCGTCAGATTACACAGGTTAAACAATTTTATTTGGCTATTCTATTAGATTCTTGTGTTTCCGGAATATTCAATTACTGTCAATTTTAACAGGTATATGGATTCTATGATGAGTGCCTGTGTAAATATGGTTCTGTGAATGTTTGGAGATATTGCACTGAAATATTTGATTACTTAAGGTTTGCCAGTTTCCATTATTAGAAAGTATGAATTATCAAGGGCACCTGCAGGTTGGAGGGGCAGTGATGTGTCAGATTGTGGAGTGGCCATTGAGTCGTTTTTATAGGGATGGTTTAGTAGAGTATCTTGATGTTTTGATCATAAAATGAAAGTTTTGATTTTGTGCCAGTAAAGAATTGTGAAGGGAGCAGTCGAGTTTCTAATATATTATTCACAATTAAACTGAAGTTGACAAGTATAGCTGTCTCATATTTGTTGTCTGGATTAAGTTCCTTTCCTCGTATAACCACCAGATGTTTTGTACTTCATCATGTTAGCCTCCCAAACAAGTGCCCTGTTTTATTCTTTTTATTTGATAAGCATTGCGGGCTTTGACAGTGGCTACTCTATTGTCTTCTCGGTATTTTTTTTGTACTGTCTTGCATTATGACAAAACCTAAAAATTCTACCATTTAGATGGTTTTTAATACTTCTCAGTATCAAACCTGTGATGTCATGTCTGTGAGTTGATACTCCACTGGCAGTTCCAGCTCCCCCCAATGCCTTTTCTTCCAGTCGCATTAAGTTACTTGCAGCACAACCTATATTCAAGTGCTATATACAAGGTCTTTTCTGATTATCTTTTATTTTGTCAATTACTGTATGCTAGTCTTTCAGCCCTTGTTGAGAACAAAATTTTTAGCGTCCATGGTGGTCTCTCTCCTGCAATATCAAATTTGGATCAGGTCAAAGAAGCTATCTTAAATTATTTGGTAATTATTGTGGAGGTTTATATGGGCGGTACTAACATGATGCTTCTTCCAGATTCGAACAATTGATCGAAAGCAAGAAGTACCTCATGACGGTGCCATGTGTGACCTTTTGTGGTCAGACCCTGAGGATATTGTTGATGGTTGGGGTTTGAGTCCTCGTGGTGCTGGTTTCCTGTTTGGTGGCAGTGTTGTCACTTCGTTCAACCACACAAACAACATTGATTATATATGCCGTGCACATCAGTTGGTTATGGAAGGATACAAATGGATGTTTAATGACCAGATAGTTACAGTCTGGTCAGCTCCCAATTACTGTTACAGGTAAATTATTAATTTGAGCTTTCCTCTTTGATTATGCCATAGCTTAATGGTTTTGTTCTTGCATGTGTTGCAGATGTGGTAATGTTGCTGCAATTCTTGACCTGGATGAGAATCTTAACAAGCAATTTCGTGTGTTTGATGCAGCACCTCAGGTTTGTATATAATTTATGTGCAATTGACCGCAAAATTCTAAAAGCCTATGAATAATTTAAGTTAAAAAATTGCATGAAACTATTGGGAATTCGATTTTTTTGCAAGGGAAAAGATTGCTGTCTTATCAAGTGGTGACTCTTCAAAGTTTTTCTTCTCCCTAGGCATGCACTTTCAATATAGTAGATTACATTGTATGGCTTATTGGAGGTTTATTATAAAATGCAGGAATCAAGAGGTACTCCTGCCAAAAAGCCTGCACCAGATTACTTTCTATAAAGTGGATACAAAGTTTGACCTTTTCTAGTACATTACACTTAAATTGATCAATGAGAAGATTTACAGTCACTTGGCACACATGTTCTCCTGTGATAGCAGAAAAATCAATGGTAGGCTGCTTGATGATTAGCAAGATTGTACTTTCGGTTTGTGATGAGATTGCATTGTTAGACTTGCCTTTGTTGTCTGTCTGCTCCTATTTTGATCAATGTGTGCTTGCCATAGTAGTGTGTGTTAAGCAGCATGTTACGCACGAGTGAATCCTTGGTATATTTCCTTGTAATTTTACGGCAGAGGTGAAGAGAGAGTAGAGACAATGATTCTTAACAAGAATTCGAATAGGAACAGCGGAGAGTGAGCTGTTGCAACTATGATTCTTATATGAGAATTTCTCAAATTGGTTTTGTACACCACTCTTGTGCCATAGAAGTTTATTTGTCAAATACCACCATGTTTCCTTGTTTCATCTGAACAGGACCCTGGATGAATCTGCATCTTCTTGTTTGGAGTTTTATTGTCCATTTTTGGTAGTTGAAGTTGTCTGAACTTGAACTTGATCATTAAAATTAAGAGTACAATATTTTACCAACATACGGTGATGGTCTGTTGGCAGAGTTTTATTGTCTTTCTTGGTTTTATTTCCATTTTTCTTCGTCACAATATGCCAGTGATCAGCATTGTCATCTACAGAACTGGCTGAGCTGAGCAGATTGAAGCACCTTTTTTTTTTTTTTCTTCCTTTTTCAACTTCAGTTGGTTATGATCATCTTTTAAACTTCATGATGTCCATTTTTCAGATTATTAAATGATTTTTACTTGCCTTAACACCTAACTATTCATGTCTGCTAGGGTAAATGAAGAATATCATTCATGGTTAATATCAAAGGACCATATGAAAGGGAAAAAGAGGGTAACAATAAGTAGCAAGTCATCATCATCTTTTAATGAGAAGGGAAGCTATTTTTTATCATAGCAATAAATATTAAGAAAGCTATACAATTTTATTTTAGTATTTGAAGTTGTCAAAATTTGAGTTTTAATCGCTTAAAGGCGGTATTTTACCAATAAACACATGATCATTGACAAAAAAGAATCTATATATATATATATATATATATATATATACACATTATACTTTCTACATGGAAAGCCAAATAGCATTTTTGGACTATTTACATCTTTTTTATGCAAAAAGTGATCTCATAGAAGTTAGATTTGATAATATAAAATATAATACATTGATATAATATAAATATGATAAAAAATATAAAAATAATAATTTAAAACTTTAATAATAATTATATATGTATTTAATAAAATAAAAAAATGTATTTAGTTTTTTATATGGACACTAATCAATATACATAATTTTTATATAAAATATAATATAAATATATAAATTTTAATATTTTATATAGTATAGAGGTACGTTTAGGGATGACAACGGGTCGGGGTGATGAGGGTTTCTGCTCGCCTCGAACCCGACCCGATTTTAAATATACAATACTTGAATCCGTACCCGATCCGATAATTTTTTTATTTTTAATATCTGAATCCGATCCGACCCGACATTTGTATAAAATCAAATTCGACCCGATCCGATTCGAAATTAATAAAATATTATTTTAAATATAAATATAAAATTAAATATATATAAAAATATATATAATTAAATATAAAATTTTAAAAATAATTTAAAAAATAATTTTTTTATATATATGGGGTTGGGTAGGGTCGGGTTTGCTTAAAACCCGAACCCGATCCGAACCCAAAATTTTTTCTCTACCCGATCTTACCCTATTCGATACCCGATTTCAAAAAAAAAAATTGACCCTAAGAGGTCGGATCGAATCGAAACCCGACGGATTCGGGTAATTGTGCCCTCCCAATGTACGTTTGCATCCAAACTAGCTCTAAAATATTCTACTTCCTTTTCTCTAGTTTATGCGAATCTTGTGCGTGGATGCCTCTATGATTGTCTTAACAAGAAAAAGTAAAAGTCAGTAGGACGTGGGTCCTGCTTTTTGGTCAAATCTTCTCACAAGTTTCCCAACTACCAAATCAAACTTTTAATAATAATGAAGATAACTCCAGAGTACTTGAACCATATCACCAACCAACTTCTATGCTTCGATGCTCATCATTCTACCAGTTGCTTTCATAGTTTCATCACCCAAAAAGGTTTTGTCTTGGAAGCAATCCTCCTTGGTTCTGACTACAAGAAACCAACCATAATTTTACCAATTCATTGAAGAAGCTGTGATTTTTTCATGCTTGAATCTCTTCTGAATCCATGGCTAAAGCTATATCCTTCATCGTAGTTTTTTCATTTCTACTCATTCCTGCAAGTACCCTTGTTGAATCCAACCAAGAAGGATACATATCTGGTGTTATATCCAACAAGGGTCTTGATTTTGCTAAGAATTTGCTGATTGAGAAAGCTATTTCTTCTATGGTTCCACTTCAGCTGTCTGATATTGAAAAGTCAGTGAAAATCCCAGTTATTGGCAAGGTTCTTCTTGGTCTATCTAATATCATAATTCATAGTGTCGATGTTGCTTCTTCATTGGTTGAAACTGGAGACTCTGGTATTAGTTTAGTTGCTTCTGATGCTACTGCTAATATGAATATGGACTGGAGGTATTCTTACAAAACTTGGCTTGTCCCAATTGCTATTTCTGATCATGGAACTGCTACCGTTCAGGTATGGAATAACAGTTTTTTTTGCCTTTGCACTTTATTAAAAAAAGGTTGGTATTTAAACTTCAAACCTGTTGAATGCGAGCGCTGCATGAACCAACTGAATCTTTCAGTTTAATTAAGCTTGGAAAGAAGGTTCTGCTTGAATCCGTGTTTCAATTTGATTAACCTGTCTATGTAATCCTAAACTGATGATAGTTTTATACTCTATAATTGGGAATTTACACAGTTTCTTTCTGGTTTTTGGTGATATGCCATTTGATAACCCCTCATTCTGTTGTCTGGTTTTGGTTAATATCTTCTTGTATCAAAGAACCTACTCTTATTCTAACTCTTGGATGGCAGATGACCAATCTGTAAATACAGCAAATAACCCAAACTAGACAATTTGATCAAACTGAATTGTTGTTTTGACTAAACAAACCGTTGTGGATGACTTGACAATGAATTCCATGTCAAATTGACTAATCCGGTCTACTTTTCACATTAATAGGAGTTTGTCTAGATTTCAACAGAATTCAGCATCTTCAAACTGATGTGATTTGGTTTTGAAGTAAAGAGATAGAGCAGAAATTAAAATTTGTAGAAACATTGCCTATAGCATCAATGATGAAATATGTAGGTAATTGATGCAATCTGCAAATAGTTGATTTGGCACTTTCAATCTCTTATCTATGTTATAGGCATAAATCTGCCTAATGAATTTAAACAATGCAATAAGTGTCATAGGAACCTGTGGCTTGCACAATATGGGTTTTTTTTTGGCACATAGGAGGCTGCAACATGGGAATAAGGGAAGGATTGCAGGTCTGGCATTCGAACCCTAAACTTGTCGGATGCTATCTCTTTATGGTGGTTATATGACTGAACTAGTTCCGGGTTCTAATAATATTGATTTATTTTCAAAAAATACTCTTGCTTTTCAAATTAATGGACATCTAGAATCAGATAAAACTTTGATTGTTCAGATGCTTTGTAAACCTATTCTTTATGCTTGCTGGTTCATAGGAATTGTGTGCTGCTTCTGCATAGGTCCAAGGCATGGTAATTTGGCTTAATGCAGCTATAATAAACCAAGAAGGAACTCTCAAGCTATTGTTATTGGACTGTGGATGTCATGTGAAAGATATCTCCATAAAGGTGAATGGTGGCGCATCTTGGCTGTATCAAGGGTATGTAATCTGATTCTTGGATGATTGGTGGCAGATTCATGATTTTTTTCAGGAGTGTTCAAAGAAGAACAGCCAACGGAATTATCATTTCTGTCTACTAAAAGGGCGTCTAGAGAAAATTTTTGAGTGTCCAGGGAAAATTTTCTTTCAAATTTTCTTGTTTTCTAATCTTTAAGGGTGTCCAATGGATCCGCCTCTGTGGTTGATTATTTCCCATTTTGATCTTCTGGATATTTTATGCTTATTGCATTTATTCATCTCATTATCCAGGATCATTGATGCTTTCCAAGGGAAAATAGTATCTGCAATTGAAGATGCTATTACCAAGAATATCAAAGAAGGGATAAAAAAGCTTGACTCAAAATTACAATCACTTCCAAAACAAATGCAAGTTAATGGTGTTGTTGCATTAAATGTTACTTTTGTGGAAGACCCCTTGTTGAGTAATTCTTCCGTGGAGCTTAAAGTTAATGGTTTATTCAATGGAGCAGATGGAAGTTTAGTTTCAAACTACTACGTTAAAGGATCACAAAGTTTCCTTTCCTGCACGGATTCAGCAAAAATGGTTGAGATTTCGTTACATCAAAACGTTTTCGAGTCTGCTGCATTGGTGTACTTCAATGTAAGTTTCTGTGGTGTGAAGTTTGAATCTTAAATTTTCTTGCGATTCAACAAGAGACCTGTTTGATACTGCAATCATATTCAAAACCTGTTCAATAGGGAAAGGAGTTGCAGATACTATGATTTAAACCTCAAACCTGCTGGACCACCTTTTAAAGATAGTTGTATGAACCACTGAGTTAAGCCCTGGGTTCTGAAGATCCGCTAGGAAAGTTTGATACCACAATAATCTTCAAAATCCCGAGAGCTAACTTTGCTCTTGATTCAAGTTAAACATAACCAAAAGCTGTTAAGCTGAAAGCTGATCCTGACATTGCTGAAAATTACACCTAGAATGTGTAGTTAATTGCAATGGGATTGTTAAACTAATGCATGTATGTTTTTTTTTTTTGATCAGGCAAATTATATGCTCTGGACCGTTGATAAAATACCTGATCAGTCACTGATGAACACTGATGGATGGAGATATATAATACCAGAACTGTATCAGCAATATCCGGATGATGATATTAATTTTAGTATAGCAGTAACTTCTCCACCGATCATACGAGTCTCAGATCATGATATTGGCACCACCATTTATGCAGATTTGGTTATTGAGGTCTTAAATTCTGGTGAAACTGTGCCAGTCACCTGCATCTCATTGGTATGCTTGACTAATATGATTGTCGTCTTCTAATTAGAGATGTAAACGAATCGAAGAAAAACCAAACAGAAACCGAACATGTTCATGAACTGTTTGTTAAGAACTTGGGAAACCGAATTTTTGTTTCATTTTTTTTAGCAAGCTTTCAGGCAATTGTGATTGTACAGAGATTGAGTTGGTCATGAATAATTACTATTATGTATTTGGTTGATGCAGGTGATAAGTGCATCTTGTTCTGCAGAAATATATGGGAATAATCTTGCTGGTAGCATTAGGCTGGTCAACTTTACAGAAAATTTGAAGTGGAGTAACATTGGTAATCTTCAAATGCATCTTGTTCAGGTATAATCCGTAGACCTAACAATTCGTATATCTAGATCATATTTATTTCATATCTAATACGTGTAAAATATGAAAATTATTGTCTCATAATTAACTTCGATATGACAAAGGTGAAACATATTTTTTGTTTTTTGGCCAAACTCATGTACGGTTTTTATCAAAATTTTAAATCGTGTAACTTTTATATTTTTTTTTATCATTTTCATATAGTGTCAAAATTATCAGATCCGTAATCAATCCAAAACATCAAAATAACTGCTAGATTGTGCATTGAATACTTTAAAAACATATTTATTTTATTGATTTGTAACCATCTATTCTGAAGGCTGATGAATATTGTGTATAGGCTGCAATGTCAACAATCCTTGAGACCTTCTTCATGCCATATCTGAACTCACATCTTAGCACAGGGTTTCCTTTGCCACTGCCCCATGGTTTTACACTTCAGAATGCTGAAATTGTCCGCCTTGATTCAAAGGTTAAAGTTCTCAGCGATTTGAGCTTCACAGACAGATATGAATCATACAATCTCAACCAGCTACCAATTTATTGGTAACAGCTTGATGTGCATACAAGAATCACCTGTGTTAAGTGTTGTGTTCATAAAAATTATTTGCAAGTGAAAGCTGAAAAAGAATTTTCATAGTATATCCCTTTATTATGTTTAATTTTTTTAAGTTTTCTTGGTTGTGTCAAATATTTTTTTATAATTTTTAGTGCAAATTGAAAAGATATTAAAGTTGGGAGAAGTATTTGTGGTTTAATTCTTGTTAAAATGGTGTCTTTTAAGGTATTATATTTTTTTTTTGTATCAAATGAGAGTAAAATATAAAAATTATCGTATTGTAATTTATATTAATTAAATACTGAATACATTTTAATTTTTACTAATTATATATATATATATATATTTTTTTTTTTTCATATCATTTTTATATTTTTATTTGTATTAATTTCATATAAGATTTAAAATCATCGGACTCATAAGAGTGAGCTGGTTAAAGGCCCAAAAAAGAAAAAGATTGATGCGTTGGTCTGTCTAGCCCATCACTGAACCTAGGGCTCTGAGCCCAACCTATTTGCCATCAGTCAAATTGTAATGGTTGGGTGGAGTTTTACAATTACCTCCAATTAAATATAATATCAATTTTGTTTTTCAATAAGAAAATATTTCAATTAAAAATTTCAATAAAAATATAGAAATTATCGACTAAATTATACTTCAAAAATCAAAATACTAATGTCAAATAAAAATATATACAAGACTATTTAATATGTAAATAATATATTAATATTCGTAAATTATTAAGCTCGGTTAAGATAAAACTTTAATTCAATTCAATTATTATTGAGTTGAGTTCGAACAGTTTAATTTATTGAGTGAGCAACATTTGAGCATCTTAATATTCTATTCAAATAACTTGTAAGTTTAATTGAGTTTTTAAATTTTAATATATTTTTATTATTTTAATTAAAAAATTATTATTTTATCCTTATTTATATCAATTCAAGTTTTAACTCAAATTCCAACACATAATAGACCTTAAAATCAAGCATGATAATTGAGCTTATTTTAATTAAATGAGCTTAATCGAACAGTTCAAATAGTTTAATTTTTATCTTAAGTCGAATTCAAACTTGAAAATTAAAAATCAATCGAGCACGAGTTAAATTTTGAGTTAAGCTTAAGTTTTTTACTATATCAACTCGATTCGACTTGATTATATCTATATATTTATCATTTCAAACACTATTAATAAAACTTCACAATTAAAAATAAAGTATTACGTATCCTTTATCTATTATATTTATTTTTGAACATTTCTTTTTCTATTATACTTAATTTTGCTGACGTGGTTAATTTTTGTATCTTGTTTCACTTATTGAACAGTCGGTTGTCATTTTTGCTCTACTTGATTATCGATCAGTTTAGCACTGTAATGGCAAGCTCGATTCAAGGCCCATGTGAAGTTCTTCCTGCAGCTAAATTTATGGAAGAAATTGAAAGGCGAAGTCAGTTAGGAACTGAGGCAAATGAAGGATGAAGGGCAATTTTCTTGTTCAAGTATGTACATCCATTTCGTATATTGCAATTCAATTACTCATTTCAAGATTTATTTTGTTTGATTTGATTTAAATACATGCGAAAATAAGTTAAAATTTAAAAAATAAATTTTGCATAATTCAAATTTCTTGAAAATAAACTTTTAAAAAGACCTCTCATAAATGCATTTTCGAAAAACTTTAAATACTTTCAGAAATCAATTTGCAAAAAGCTTTTAAGATTTTCAAAAATTTATTTTCGTTTTCGAAAAATCTTTTAAGGTTTGCGAAAATGAATTTTTAAAAAATTTTTAAGATTTTCAAAAGTTTATTTTTGAAAAATTTTACTTCCGAAAATATAACATAAATTTTAAAAATTCATTTCCAAAAATATATCATAATTTTTTAAAATAAATTTTCACAAATTATGCTTTATTCTCATAAATGAATTTCCAAAAGCATAAAAAATAAAAAACAGATTCAACTAGGCATAAAAGAAAGAAAGGAAGATAAAAGAGGAAGATAAAGAAGGAGGTAAAATTATAATTTATTAAAAAACTTTTTTGATATTTATTATGCGAGTATTTTTCAAGATATTTGCATAACTGTTAATGTTAAAACAAGTAAAAACAGGTAAAATCATTGCAGCTTGGACATTGGAGGATCGTTGCTAGCTATTGCCTTGGTACCATATGTTGTCCCCAAAGAAAAGAATGAACATAAATAGCTGGAAGATAGAAGAACATGGTAAATCTTGGCATCAAAAGAAGCAGAGCAAAGATTTTAAATGGCTGAATATAAATTTAAACTTTAAATTAAATAACACCTCTTAAAACTGACAGCATGATTTCGATTTGCATTTGATTTTAGTTATGCGAATTGACTTCCCATCCTCCTTTTACCCTTTCTTTTCTTATTCTCAAATGAAAATGAAAGGTGATGCTGAGAATTACATGGCAAGTAACAACGTTCATAATCTCCGAACTCCTAATAATACCTTTACAAACCAAGACCATATGGTTCAAAGAAAAACCAGGTGAATCTGTCTACTCGGGGAAAACAAACTTACTGACTGGCCGATGGATTTGTCAGCAATTCAAGTGATTTTTTTAAGTGCTCTACTGCAACTGATACATCATCAAATGCTAATGCTCCAACTGCAAACCTTGCAGCCTTGTGTGCTTCAGCAATTTTCTCAGGTGGTGGCTGGTAATTGCTGTCATATTGGTATTTTTGAGAAGCAGTTGGTGCAGGTTCCGAGACTGTCCCGTTTTTGCTACTTGAAGAGTATTGGGCCGTTGACGGATAGCTTGTAGCTGGAGGAGCTGACTGGGGAGTGTAAGGAGTCTCGGAACCTTGATAGTAAGAAGGATAATGTGATGTGGTAGAGGGTAAACTACTCTCTGAGAAACTTGGATAAGACTGAAAATTAGGATATGTATAAGAGGGAGCTTCATGGGATGGGTAACTATGTGACAAATGCTGTTGTGGTTCTTGTGGATAGGGTTGATGGTGGTATGAATAAGGATATGTAGGATTTTCTGATCTGCTTGTGGGAGGTGGTGGATGAAAATGCTGTTGGGGTTCCTGTGGATAGGATTGATCATGAGAAGGGTAACTGGCAGAAGGATATGAAGGAGGCGATGGTGAAACATTTGATGAATGCTGCCTGTCAATCTTATCATGGAACTGAGGGGGTGGTGGAATGTTATTATAGTGCTGGTTATTTTCTTCATCATGGAGCTGAGGTGATAGATCAGAATCTTGTCTATGACTGGTAACTGCAGGTTCACTTGGTCCAAGATCCTACAAAGATAAACATAGATGATGATTATCCCGAAAGACTTAGTTATCCATCAGTGACATTCTGTTTATACAGTCAAGGTATTGCCACTGATAGAGATGAGAAAGGCAAGGTATTGCCATTGTTCATATATTGCTAAAGACTAAAGCACTGTTCTGTTTAGAAACATACATATGCAGCACTAGGTGTACTTGATGGAATCGACAAATCTTCATCGCCATTAGGAGGGCCAGGGTTGGGCTTCCTTCCTTCTTTCACAGCTTTCCTAATATCAGCAGCTTTCCAGACTGCATACTTCTGTTTCTGCTCAAGCTGTAGACAACCAAATTAAAAATAACACCACTCACATGATACGGTACAAGTATCGGATCAGCAGCACAAAAGAAGAAATAAACATTGGAAGCACAAGCTTTTTACGTGAGTATAACAACTAGGAACTCACATCAGGCTGAAGAGGACCAAACTGATTTATAATCTCGAAGAAAATGCTAGCAGCATAAAATGTCTTTGCTGTATTCCTGTACCAAGCTCCATTACTAAAGTAAAGTACAAGGGTCTAATGTTGCAATTGGCAAAACTTTTCATAATTTAGAAGGTAACACAAAATACAGTTAAACCAAAACTATAAATACGTCAATCGGCTCATTAAATGAGCCAAGTTTCATAAGTTCCTCAAACCTCCAAACCGGAAAGCCTCAAACACGTAGATAAAATACGATCTAATAAGACAAAAGATTTACTTACAAGTCCGCTCGTCCAGCACGATCTTGTTTGTCTGCCTTTGCAAAGACATTCAAGGCAAATCCCTCTAGATGCAAACTATCTTCAGGCCCCAACTTCAATGACTTCTTATCCTGCAAAGCACCAACATACTTGGACTTTAATGTGGAGAGACTTAAAGTTTCCATACAAACTCCATATATATCATACCACAACTACATGCTAGAGTAAACAATCCATGGTGATGATCAATACAAAGCTGTATGATTCTAGTTAAAATACGATCAGTTCACAATATATATATATATATATATATATTTTTTTTTTCCTTCTTCTGAAAGTTAACATTAATTACAAATGAAGAAAAAACATCTAAACAAAATGTATGGGCATTACAGGCAGCAGAAACAGGGCATATAGTCCATGCTGCAAAGCGGATCCCAAACATGGATTTGGCACATTAAGATTAAGCAACCAGGCAAATTTAACCAGTAACCTGGAGCCTCAGTACTAGTGCAAATACATAACATAACAGCAACTCTCAGAAACCTAATTACACACAATTGATTAAACAGTTCTATGAGCAATTCCCATGTTTCAAAATTAAATCTTTTCAAGTAAAATTAAATGAATCAATCATAAACAATATCTAATTCAACATCCAATAAAGTCAAGTAGACTTGGCTGATTAAACAGTTCTATGAGCAATACACATGTTTCAAAATTAAATCTTTTCGATTAAAATTACATAAATCAATCATCAAAAATATCTAATTCAACATTATCCATTAAGTTTTCCGAGAAAGTAAAGTAGATCCAGTTGATTAAACAGTTCTATAAGCAATACACATGTTTCAAAATCAAATCTTTTCAAGTAAAATTGTAAAATTACACGAATCAATCATCATCAATATCTAATTCAACATTATCCATTAAGTTTTCCGAGAAAGTCAAGCAGACCCAGTTGATTAAACAATTCTATGAGCAATACACCTGTTTCAAAATCAAATATTTTCAAGTAAAATTGTAAAATTACATGAATCAATAATCATCAATATCTAATTCAACATTATCCATTAAGTTTTCCGAGAAAGCCAAGTAGTCCCAGTTGATTAAACAGTTCTATGAGCAATAACCATGCTTCAAAATTAAATCTTTTCAAGTAAAATTACATGAATCAATCATCAACAATATCCAATTCAACATTATCGATTAAGTTTTCCGAGAAAGCAAAGTTGACCCAGTTGATTAAACAGATCATGTAACAATACCCATAATTCAAAATCAGTGATAGACCTTTTCAAGCTGATTCATGAGAGAAACAAGAAGAGCATTTGTGGTTTTGGTTCTCTCGCTGTTTGGTATCCTCAATCCTTTTTCCATTGCATATAACCGACCTTTAAGAAAAAAAAAAAAAAACAAAGCATAAAAAATCAAATTAGATCTCAAAAGTAGAAAAAGAAAAGAAAAAGATTCACTTTTTTTTGTTTTTTACAGTAATATGCGACGAGAGGCTCGTGTTTTTGAAGCTCGTCGGCTCGTTGAAGGTACGGTAAGAGTAGCTTCGCTGGCTCGTTCTCGGCTGCCATGGCATTTTTGGAGAGAGAAGGGAATGCGTGTTGAGCGAGATCTTTAAATTGGAGAGGTGAAGAAAACGAAGTCGTTTTGTATGTTTTGAAATTTACATGGAAATTTATTGGGATAATTGCTAGTTTGCCGCTTTGGATTAGGGAATTCAACAAAACTCCCATTAACTTTTTCTTCTTTTTTTTCTGCCCTTTTTTTTCTAAATCTATGAAAAAAAATCTCACGATTTATATATTTATATTATATAAAATATTAAAATTAGTGCACTAGTACCATATTTTACATAAAAATTATGTTACAATTCATGTTAATATAAAAACATAAAATAAATATTTTTTTATTAAATTCATATATAATTATTATTAAAATTTGAAATCATGTCACTTTTGTGTCTAATATTTATATTATGTACATATCATATTATCGTATCACATTTTAAATTATCAAATCTACTCTTAAAAAAAAAAAAAAAAAAAAAAAACAACAGTACTCATTTTTTTGTCTTTAATTTATTTGTCATCTTTTTTTTCTTCTTTAGAAATTTTAAAATTATTTTTTTTTAAGTATATATTTTATATTTTCATGACAATTTTTTAAAAAATAAAAATGACTAAAGAATAATAGTATAAAAATTATTGTTTCTCAATTTTTGTGTCACACCAAATATGTTCATTTAATTGTAAAAAAAATGTTACAAATTATGTTTCAAGAATGATTACGATTTAGATCGTATTCAGTTTAAATCTTTTTAACAATAATAGTATAAAAATTATTGTTTTCCGAATTTTGTGTCACATCAAATATATACATTTAATTGTAAAAACAAATACAAATTATATTCTTTGAAATAGGAGTGTTTACTATTTAAATCAGATTCAATTTATTTTTTTTTTAATATTATATAATATTATAAAATTTTAAATTTTAATTTGAACTCCTATAGACTCTTGATATGATCTAATTTGAATCGAATCAAATTTTATCGATTCGGTACGATTTAATTTATTGATATTTTAAATTTATTTTTAATTTTTTATATAATTTTTTAATATAAAATTGAATATATTTAAATAAATTTTGATATAAAATTATTATTTTATAACAATTTAAAATATTATTAAAATGAGTAAAATATATCATTTGATTCATTTAAATTTTTTTAATTTTTCACTTTTCAATCTAAAATTCAATTTGAATTAATGTATACATTTAATATATGAACTTAATTAAAATCAAATAAAAAAATAAGCTGAATCAAACATTATAATTTTAAATCAATTAGATTTTTTCAATTTATTTTCATGCCCTACGTTGAAAAATGAATAATACATAACTTTGCAAAGGGAAAATGGTCAGCAATGAGAAGATGCCAAACTGACTGCCATATTGATCCATGTGCCTTGTCGCCAGACCAATGTTTTTTTCCTTTTCTATTTCTTTCCCTTTTTCTTGGATAGAATGCAATAACAAATCTGACTAATTCAAAAGAAAACAACTTGAATCAGAAACCCGCTTCCAAAAGCCAAATATCACAATATTACACAGCTAATAACAGTATACTTCCCAGTCACTGACTATATCCCCACAACAACAGCTCTTCTATTCGATTCGGACCAATACGCTAAACAATATCAAGTAATAACACTAGTAACATGAAAATGATGTAAAATCTCTTATTTATTATCAGGGTGATCCTGGAATTGGATCAGTTCCGGAAACATGGGAGACAGCGTCCTCTTTTGATATGGCAACATAGTTGGCAGGAGCCGCCAGCTTCATGCTATCCCTCTTCCCATCTTTAGCTGCAGACTTGCTTCCATTTTGATTAGTATTTAGAGACAACCGTCTGCTAGGTGTTCCATTGGTTCCTCCATTTGGAGGGCCAACCAGCTTCTTTGTACCAGCTGGTCGAGCAGGGCTTGGTCTTGAACCGAATGCGGCTTCTTGTTCTGTGTTTTGCTGTTCATGGAACTTCTTCTGATCCTGTAGGTTCATAAGTTATACATATGTTAGCTGAAAACTCTTAAGTTCACCTTCCTATATGGATCTAGTTCCATGCTTGAAGTTATATAGTTGAGCATTTCACCAATAATTTTTTTTACTACAGTCCCGCAATTAGCCATTCACAACAAAGAATCATGTAAGCATACAACACTTAGAATTGTGGACTCCGCATAATTTTTTTATGGACACTTCACAATGCCAAATTATAATTGATTGATTGCACTACAGTAATCATAGATGATATACTCCCGTATAGTTAGCACTAATAATGAAATAAAATCTTACCCTAAGCCTCCTCTTCTCTTCTTCTCTTTCTTGCCTGAGCATGGAATATTCATCTAGCATGGCAAGGAGGGGAACACCATCATACATAAATGATATGCCACGATCTTCTTCCCAAGCCTGAGTTTTGGCAGCCAAAGTGTCAACCATACCTACAAAGGGCCAATAAAACCAATGGATCCAAAAAGCTCTGGACATATATGCATGCTAAGCAGATCTAAAGTGGCCATTAATGGTGGAAACTAAGAATTAATGGTTTAGGGGAATCATTTCAGCTCATCTCTTGAAATTGGAATCCCATGCAATAGCCATATGATGTCCGCCTTAAGGTATATACACATTAAGTTTATTCACAATCAAACCTTCACCTTCGTGGTTTAAATTGTTTAATTTGAATACCACAGTCTAGATTGGTAAGAAGGAAATCGAGAACAAATTTCAGGGCATACTTTCTATTCAGCCTCAGCAAAAATAGATTACAAGGAACTTTAAGACCAGAAATTGAATTGCTATTGATGGTTCAAAGAGATTTTGTATTTATACAAACATTAATACCTTCGTTGAACAAATAAAAAATAGAATTCACATGCACACATATATATGACTCTAGATGGTCCTACCAGGAATTTTGTTGACCAGAATACGAGCTTTCTCAGCTCGCTTGAGATTTAAGTGTGCACCCCTGCTTGCATTATACCTGTTCTCATCCTGTTTCAAAAGGAAAATATCAGTGGAATCGAAACACAGTGTCAGGTAGAGGTAATAAACTATGAGCATTCACAGGGAAGAACACCATCAAAATTGTCTTTACTACAATTTTTATATTTTTCCCTGTATAGAGGTACAGAGGCATGAATCTTGCAAATGCTAAGGAGCTAGCAGTCACTCATATACACCATATCCAAATTATTTATCAGGGAACAATGGGATAAGTTGAAGGATTCAAGGATCAGCACAAAGGTACATAGCATTACTATTTAGCAAGAATGAGATCAAGCCACAGCACTTCAGGCCAAGATTCTTAATTTTATCATGTTAGAAAGAAAGGTTGAATAACAATATTATGGCCGCATTATATTGTTCCAGGTCTTCAACGCAATTCAAGACACCCATCCACAAGCAAGAGAGAGGTGGGAGCAAAAAGCAAGAAAGAAAGAGAGGTTGAGAGAAAGATCATAAATACCCTATTGTAGTCTTCAAGCCAACTTTCTTCTTCACAAGCTAACATCCATTTTTCAACCCTGTCCAATATTTCTTTTCTACTAAGGACTTCTTCTTTTGCTCTTGCTATCTTATTATCCATGTCAGCTAGTAACTCAGCAGGCTCAACATTCCCAGAATCAATCAGAGCCATAATTTTCTCCCTAGCAGCCTCTGCATCTATCTCTATATGAGCACGGGCAAATATTTCCTCAAGTTCCACTTGCCTTTTGAAAGCAATTTCCTTCATCCTGCTTGATTTTAGCTGATCAAGCCTTTCAACTTCCACCTCTGCCTTCAGGACAAAAGAAAATGAATATCATTAAGCAACTTTTCTCACTTAAACTTAAACAACCAACTAAGAAACTTGTTTACCTGTGCAATCAGATCCAGAGCAAGAGCACCAGGAACAGTCACTTCATCAACTGATGCAGAGATGTTGCAGGTAACATGGTCGAATAATCTTCTTTCTTCTTCAGGAGTGTCCATCAAATTCCAAAGATCAATTAGCTGAGTTGCTAAATCTTGAAGCTGACAAAAGAGGAACATGTTGACTTCAAACTTAATTTCTCAGAACAGAAGTAGGAAGTTGAATATGGTAGCTCATATATCTATGTACAGTATACAGATGACTTCAGTAGGTCATATATATTTCTGTCCAACAGTTAAAGTAACATGGCCTCAAGAAAAGAAATGGGAAGAATATTGTTAAACAGAAAAAAGATAGAAAGAACAGCTATATACAACAGAAAAACCTTATGAAGCCTTTGCTTCTTATCTTCATTTAAAGCTGAGACCGTCTTGGCCAACCTCAATAGTGTGTCATTGCTGATGCTTTTTGACTGCACACCTGTAGAATCATCTAAGCTTGGATGAACTTCAGTTACAGTACTAATGAAGTCCATTCCAAGGACAGCACAGAGATCATGTACAGTGCTGACAAATTCAAGGACTTTATGCAGCCGATCACTCTGCAATGCAATGAGTGGTTAGTGGTACATATGCATCTAAAGACCAGATGGCAGGATCTCTAAGGCAATGAATTTACCTTCTCTTTTTGAAGTTCTTGAAGCTTTACTTGATATTCATCCAACTTTTTCAGCGACAAGTCAGACTCATCCACTGCTGGAGCCCCTGTCTGCTCACAGGCATTCCCAGCAATTTCCCCACAAATCTTCTGAATCTGTGACAGTACATCAGAAAACTCCTTAACCCTCTCCTCTTTCTGTTTCCACAGCTTTTCAAGCGCTGGTGCTATAGCCGCAAGTTGTTCCTTGATTGTTCCTGATGCCTTCTCTGGCTGTAATCAAACCAGAAGAAATAGTAAGGAATCCAGTTCATAATTTACAGTATACTTACAAATTTTGCATACCAAGACTAATAACTTCCAATTACCATTAGCAATTTTGAATATAAGATGAAATTAAGCGATTACTCACAAAGCCAACAAAACCTTTGTCTACAAGAGCTGATACAAGAGTAGAGAGTTCAAGTTTGGCATCTGACAAGGCCTGAAGAAGTTTTGCTCTCGATTTTGCAGCCTGCTCAACCTTCCTCTTGTACACATCCAAGCACTCGTGCTCTATTTGAAGAAGCATCTTGTCTCTCTCTTCATCACTTTCACCGACTTCATCCCAAATTTCCTAAAACCAATTGCAGTACATTTTACCAGCTCTATTTCTACAAACAGACATGGACTAGAAACAAGGTTTGAAGCTACATTACCTGCAGTTTCTGAAGTAAAGAACCACAAGTGGTTTCTCCTAAAAGAGGGTTTTGTGTATCTGTTACTGCCATTTACTCTGTCAGACAGCCTGCACCAAGAGAATCATTTAATAGATATCAACACAATTTTCTTTTACATCTTGATGTGAACATGAAAAGAACAAACCAGGACTAGAGAACTATATGTAATACCTTATTGACCAGCTAGAAACAGCACTTTACCAGACTAAATGACATAAAAACCTGACAGAAAAAGTTGCAAACAAAGGCAAATTATTAGGTTATGAGAAGTTTCAATAACTAAACTAACGAAAACACATCATGGCAGTAAAACATTTAAATTTAAAAGTGCAAAGGAATCAATTGCTTAGGCATTGGCATGGTAAAATGATATAAAAGAACTTCAAAGGTATAAGTAAACAACATATAATGCAACTATGGCATTTAGCAAACAAATCAGACAATGACTCTTAACATTTTATATTCCTACAAAGTGCAGTTGGTCAAGCAATAAAACTTGCAGAAAATTTGGTCTCTCAAACACTGAAAATTTACAAGGTGGAGAAATGAATCTTGAATAACTTGTTGCAAGAACCAACGAAAAGTAATCTTAAATGACTTACTTCAAGAACCAACAAAAACAAATCTTACATATCTAATTGGAATTTACAAGGAAAAAATGAGTCTTTTGTATCTTACTTCAAGAACCAATAAAAACTAAATATATCCTTCAAATGAGGTTTTTTTTTCTTTTATAGAGCACCCCTTCAAATAAGCTTTAACATAAATAAATAAATAAATAAATATATATATATATATTTGCAATATCAAACTCCCAGGCCAAACCATCAGCATAAAAAAAGTGTTGAACTTCTTCATCCCCACATTCCTCAGACAGCAACCAAAGAAACCCTTACATTGATTCACTAAAACCAAACAATCAGCTTGAAGAACAAAAACCCAACTTCACAAATTCACTTATTTCTCAAAATTCACTTAACATTCAATCACTAAAATTAACCAACAAATTCTAAAGCCCAAAACATTCATTTTCCACATAAAACCACACCCACATTCACAAAGCAACTTCAAGAACAACTCCAAATCAGTCCAGATCTCTCTTAAACCCAACTACAACAGAAAAAAAAACCATACTTTGTTTACATCAAGATCAAAACACCAAGAAAAAAAGGGCAGAAAATGCAGCAAATACAACAAAGAAACAAAAAGAACAAAAAACAAGCCATACCCAGATCTTCTTTCAAGCAAAGATTTCTGGGGTTTCTTTTTTTTTTTTTTTTTCAGATCTAAAGCTTTGATCTTTGCAGAAACTGAGCTTTTGAGAGTGAGTGAAGCTGAGATACAGAGAAGAGGAGCGGAAAATGCAGAGTGTGGGACCCTTTAATATATCTGATTGTCTTGACAAATTCTGATCCATAGGTACCCGTGTTTTTTGGGGTTATTTACGAAGATGACACCGTCAGTGTCTAATATTCTGAATTTACTAGTCTGTCCCTTTGTGACTTTTGGAACTTTGTTTTCTTGCTTGCCTTACACTTGAAAGATTCTGTGACAGGGTATAAAAAGCCTTGAATTATAATTAAAAATTATTTAAATTTTTATTATTTTATTATAATTAATTAATTTTTTAATTTTTATTTTGATAAAAAATATAATATCATTAATTTTTATATTAATTAAAATAAAATTTTATGTGATATCAATAAAATATATAAAAATTTATCACATAAAATAATTAATATATTTAAAAATTAAATAAAACAAACTTTATTATTTTTTCTATTTTTTCACCTCTTTCTTTAAGGATTTTATTAAAAGTAATTTAGGAATCAATTAATTCAATTTTGTCAAGTAATTAAATTTCATCTAATTAAAATTTTAATTGAATTAAAATAAAAAATTAAGAGTTTCATTATTTACAATAAAATCTTAAGGATTTAAATAATTTTTAATTATAATTTATGAATATTTTTTACCCTTTAACCAAAACTCTTTGTTTGAGTTTTTTTTTTTTTTGGGGAGTTTGTTATTTTGATTTTAGATTTTAAAAGTTTTTGTTATTCTGCACGACTAAATTATTTGCATGAATTTGATAAAGGAAAAAACCGTTCTAGTCAATGGATATGAAAAATGGCAAATTGGTAGTTAACTTGAAGAAAGAGGGCCAATAGATCATAACGATGCTGATGTTGATGATTGGAAAACATTAAAAAAATTAGTATTTATTCATTTCGTATTATGAAGTATAAAATTATTATATTATAATTTATATTAATATATTAACTATATATTTTTTAAAATTTTTATTAAAATTTTAAATTATATTATTATATCATATTTAAAATTATCCAAATGAAACAAAAGCAAAGGTCATGGGTCAATGGTAGGTCTCTATCTTACAAAAATCTTAAAGCATCAAAGTGTTAGTAGCTCAACAAGTTAGTTTTTAGATATTTCTGTCATAATTAAAATTCTTTAGTTTTTTTTTTTTTTAAGATTATTATCACTTTATTTATGGTAGTCAGATTTGTTTCCCATTTCCATATATTTTCTTAAGATTCCCATCATAAATTTTTGTTTCCTATTTCATTTTTTTTTTGTTTGTTTTAGGTTAGATCTAATAATTTATGTATTTTATTACGTAAAATATTAAATTTTAAATATTTTATTTTATACGAAAATTACATATAATAATTTATATCGATATAAAAATATAAAATATATTTTTTAATTTTATTAAATTTAAATATAATAATTATTAAACTTTTAAATCGTATTATTTTTATATTTTATTTTTATATCATATTTATATCATATTATTATATTATATTTTAAATTATCAAATCTAATTTAATTTCATCACCTTTTCATATGGCCAAATTTAATGCTTTCTAAGGCTTGACCATGAAATTAAATTTTCCGCATCATTTAATGTTAGCCATTTGGTCAAGAAAGGTATAGATTCCAAAATCAATGCCTTTGTGGTACTGTTTTTTTATTGGTAATAACATTACAATGTTTTTCAGCTATGAAATTTATATTTAATTTTATATTTGAATATTTGACCAAATGATTGACTCAAAACATGTGGGATAGATTTTCATTTTTTTTTTCACCAGTAATTATGTTATATCTCAAAAATCGATATGATAAAAGGAGACCAATGAGAAGAAGACCAAAAGGCCTTGCTTCATGTGGCCTAGACAGAATTATATGGGGTTTTTTATTTTGGGTACATTGAACCAACCAAACCCCTCACATGACTTTTGTCTTTATGTACATTCATCCAAAATTACAAAAATCTCCTATTTAAGACCTCAATTAACATAACGAAATCAAACTATCTAAATGTTATTAGTATCAATATATTCGTATAAAATACTAAAATTCACATATTTTTATTGAGTTTAGGTTTAGGGATATCAAGTCCTAGTTTTGGTTAATCCTAAATGGAGCTGACTCACAGCCTTAAATTGATATCCCTATGGTTAAATCTCTTTCATTGCATTTTTTTTTTAAATATTTGGATGACATGTTGCTCAAAGTTGAAAATGAAGCATTTAATTCCCTCCCAAGACTGAATATAACAGAGATCTTTGTATTTTGCAGGATTCAAGCATGGGTAATTTTGACTGAGGTTTGTGTTTGAAAGGTTATGATGGCAGCCATGACTCTGTGGGTGAGAAGGAAGGTCAGGAAAAGGCAGCAAGCTCGGTGGGATTTTGGACAATGGCTTGACATGTAATTAGTTCAAGGGAAAGAGTTCAAGTAACAACAAGAATCCACAGATTTGGTCACCCCATAGCAATAGATCATATGTATATTCTAGCCTTAGTAGTCCTTTGCATCATATGCACCATATGTATGGCATCTAATAGATCAAAGGCTCGAATTTCAACACTTAAAAACTTTTATTCTATTCTCAAGTTACGACTTCTTTGTACAAAAAAAAAAGAGCTCATACCGTCAATACTACCGTTTTCCTATGTCATTGCAGGTATTACACATAGAATAGAGCCCTAAGATATCTCCATTCATCATGTGGATTATGCTTTAAGATGGCAGGGTGATCAATGAGAACTATTTTCTTTGCTCTGTTTGCATAGCATTATATCGAATATTTGGGTTGAATAGAGTTAAAATAACTGGCTTCCAAAAACAATGCAGGACAACCAATGAGCTGTTAGCTCGATGGAACTGAAGATGACTCTAAACATAAAAAGAGAAAAAAGTTTTCAAAGACTAAGCTTAACATGAAAACCTCATATGCATATAGTTCTTATCACACAGGCAAAGTTTTTGAAAATTTGCCATGACTCTAACAGGCCTATCATCAAGCATCAGAGCCTTTGTCACCTGTGTTATTCTCAGCTGCATTGTTATCCAGCTCTTGAGTAACACCAACCTCAGCTGGTCGAATAACTCGATCATAGAGCATGTATCCTGCCTGTAATAAGGAGAGAAACAAACACTTCATCAGTAACTTAATGAACTATGACCAAGGCCTTGTTTACCATTGAGGTCTAAAAGTGCTTTTGACTGAAAAGCTTGTTTGCACTGCAACCTCAATGCTAAACAAGATGAAATCCAAGCTTTGCGGTTACAAAGTTTGGTTTTGCAACACAAAAGCTCTTTAGAGGTGTGTTTGCAGTTCAAAAGCACAAATGGAACAGTTTCAATAAAAATGGATTAGAAAATAATACCTTCAAAACATGAGCAACTGTGCCAGGAGGCTTGGAATTATCTGGTACTTGGAATACTGCATTGTGCCTGTGTGGATCAAAAGGTTCATTTGTAGGATCGAATTTTTCCACTCCAAACTTTCTAAATACCTGAAAGCAAAATCATTTATAACTGGTTAGTTACAAATTTAATATATTATAGAACACATGTAGATGCCGAATCACTGTCAGAGTGACAGAAGAGATTACAACTTGCAACATTAACTATGCACACAACTTTGCATAATAATTTTTCAGATGATGTGCCATAGTTGAAGTGAATTCAGTTTGCCAATTTGGCCCTTTACCAAAGAACAAATGTGGAAATCGAACCTAGAAATTCAAGTATAAGAACAAACTCTGACAACTTGACTTCATGAGAATTTCCAATACCATAGGAAGCTGTGAAACTAACTTATGTCTTTTGGTGAAATAACAAAAAGTTTACCTCTCCAAGCTGTTTCTCAGTCATTTCAACTCCTTCTAGGAGTGTTTTTAGGAGTGGTACAGCTCCACCAGTGTCTTTGGATTCATCAACCTTAGAGAAACTGCCTTTAACATGAGTAGAAGCCCTTCCTAAATTGTCTGCAACATCTAGTAGGCCCTTCGCAAAATTCTGTAACACAATGACAAATAATTACTATCATTTTCCGTGAACTCCAAATATAACAGAAATCAAGTGGTCATTATGAAACCAACAATACTTGTATGGCAAATTTTTTTGAGTTCTCTGCTTCACGTCTTGTTCTGGCCATAACATTCTCCATTTCTGCAAGAGTTCGAACAACTTTGTCCTGCATTTGTTCAATCTCCTTTTGCTTTAACTCCAAGAGTCCTTCTTTCTCCTCCACAAGTTTGACCATATCAGCCATTGATAGGTCAGCATCACTTTCAGAATCTGAATCAGAAAACGCAGTTCGTTTAGGCATTCTTCTCCTTCTGTTATCAGATTGAGCCATTGTATCTTGGGATTCTGAGTTAAAACCTGATTCTTTTGTTTGATCAGTAACTTCGGCCTCTCCCGGACTCATATCACCACTTGGTTTTATATGCTCTTGACCATTATTTTCTACAGCACTACCATGTTCCTTTTCTGAAGGCTCAGGGGAGGCAGCCGAAGAGATCCCAAATCGTTGGAATCCAGAAAAACTGAGCCTTGAATGATGCGGCAGAGACACATCACTTGTCACCAACTGCACAGAGAAAGGGCATGCATCTTGTAATATCGCACCCAAATTCAAAGAAAATACACTAAAATGGACCAATTTATCAAAATGCAAGCAATCAGCTATGTTTTGAAGGAACCAAAATATAGATTTAAGATCCTACATGATCACTCAATTACTGAAATAAAAGAGAACCCTAAACCCAACAAGACATTGAAAAATTCAATATTAAAAATGAGGTTACAGCTTATAAATAATTAATGTAATAACTGCATTAAGACAATCGGTAAAATTTTCTACTTTGTTATGTTCAGCGATGCAAACGAACAAAGCTTTTGACGAACTGTTTATGAACATGTTTGGTTTATTTTCATTTATGTTCATTTATTAAGTGTAACTAACAATCTTGAACAACATTTTTACGTTCGTTTATTAAATGAACCGAACACCAACAGAGGCCTATTTGGTTCGTTTATGTTCATGAACAAATTCGCTTAAAGTTCGTTTGAAGCTCGTTCGTTTATTGTTTGTTTATTTTTTCGATTACTATTTGTTTATAATAATACTAACAAAATTACATTTTTATCCTTTACCCTAATCCTATTCCGATTTTAAAGTTAATTTATGTTCGATCAAGACTTATTTGTTTATTGTTCATGCACATGTTCGTTTATAAATGTTCATTAACATGCTTGTTTAATATCCATAAACGAACTCGTTTAATTTAATTAAACCGAACAGAAATCAAACGTGAACACAGACATACGTTTAATATTTATGTTCGTGAACACAAACCAAACTAAACGAACCAAGCTTAAACAAACAGAGTAATTTTCTTACCGAACAGGAACAGAGCCCGAACACCTCTAAAAGTAAACAAACAAACCACAGACATACGTACATTTGTTTTGATGTTTGATTCATTTACAGCCATAGTTATGTTTGATTCATTGCAATAAAAAAAAAATTTGAATCTTTTATGCTAAACTTTTACACAATCAAAACATACAATATATAAAAAAAAAAAAAGAGCAAGAACAAACCCACAGAATTCCAACATGATAATAAAAAATATATAAAATGAAAAAACAATGACCAGATTAACAAGTCATCAAATTGAGCTCATTTAAACAAAATCCTTAAACCCTAGCAAAACCCTTATCACAACTAACCACAAACAATCAAGGGTTTATTTATCTACTCCATTTATTGTAAATTTTTAGTACCTTATTAGGAGATTCACAAACAAGAGAGTGAAACTGAGTGGAAAAGCTTGGATTTTGAAGCTTCTTTGGAGTGGAGAGAAGCAAGGAGCATCCACCGACGCTCCTGGAAACGCGTGACAAAGCCCTAGACATCAACATCTCTGAAAACAGAATAAGGAAAAAAAAGGAAAGGATGAAGGAGGTTTAGGGTTTTAGAGGCTCTAAATTGGAAATAAAAAAATTAATGAGAGAAAAAAGTTATTGGTTGACTAAACTATCCTCTTAGTAAGATTTAACATGACATCGTTTTAAAAGGTCAATTGGTAAATTTGGACATTCCTTGAGGGTGTTACTGTCTTGTTGGACATTGATGTTTGGTCTTTGACACAGAATTTAGAAGCCGAGAAAATTTTTTTTTTCTACCTATACTTAAACTTGATTGGGGTAGTAAATTTTTTATTCGAATTTATTAATTATTTATTTATAATTATATGAATTAAACATAAAAAGATAATGAATTTATTAATTATTCATTTATAATTATCCAAATCTAATATAAATAAATAATTTAAATGTTATTATTATTCATTAAAATTTAAAGGATATGAACATTAAATATTTAAAAAATATTTTCTATATATACTTTAAATTTATCATAAATAATAAATTTTTTATTTAAATCCATTAATTATTCATTTATAACTATTTAAATTTGTTAAATTTTTATTTATAATTATTCAAATTCACTATAAATGAAATAAATAACGACGAATATCTATTGATTTGTTATCTATTTTCATGCCTTATATATATAAGCTTGGACACATTGGGAATTTTTTTTATTTGTGCTAAGATTTAAATCTTATCAAATATTATTTTTTTAAATTGATTGGCTGAATTAACCAAATTAAATTAATATTTTTTTTATTCCGATAGAAGGAAGAAACCATAAAAAATCGGATTGATATAATCATGGCATGATCTAAACATGAATCGAACTTTCCGGTGAACATGAAAGAACCATTATAGGAACTAATACAGATGATCTACAACAAATTTGAGACAATATTGCTCAAGTAGAACTCAGATTTTTGTTGATCAACCATCCAGTTTTGATCATCATGTCATATACACCAAGCAATTTGTTTAATCATAGGGATTTCTGAAGGTCTTCAACAGTTGTGGGATGTCATAACCCAACATATCATCAACAGCTTGAATCATTTTAGGCTTTAGCTTCTCAAATTTGTCAAAATTGTAACCATTCAAAACCTCCCTAAAGTGTTCCACATTTGGAAAATCCCCTGGAGGTAGGTGATGCTCTCTTTGAACCTGTATAACAAGTACATATATATATGTATGTATATATATAATTCTGCATAAGCAACTGGTGCATGATAAAAGAATTTAGTTTTCGATGCACACACAAAAAGAGAAGAGAGAGAGGATACTTTTCCGAATTCGTCTGCCAAATTATCAATTAGTCTCTGTTGAGCCTTTGCTTTCCCCATCATAGAAGGCATTTCCTTCTTAAGATGACCGACGATATAAGCATGCATCTTGGCAGCTCTAGCACGTTTCACAAACTCATTTATCTGCAGGTAAACAATTTATTAAGATTTAAGACTTCTCTTTGACATGCGTTTTCAAAAAAAAGAGAGGTTTTATAATGTCCTTAGTACATTACTAACTATTCCTATTAAACAATCCATGTGTACTAAGCTGCAGAGACCTTTTTACTTCTCATATAAAAGACTCCATTTTTTCCGAGCTAGAATAGTAAAATGAACTTACTCGACGATCACAAGCTTTCTTTGGGATATCTTTCAAGTCCGCAAGAAGGTCTTCTTGTTCTTTCTCGAATAACTCCTTCCCAATTGGACCTGTGGCAGCTTCATTTACGGGCTTGTCATTGAACGATCTGCAAAAGATGAGATATTAACATCGAAAAGGAAGAACAAGATGCATCTTAGTTTGATATGAAATGAGGAATAGAATTACAGTTCATGTGGACACATTCATTAACAATAAATGAATGTGCCCTGAATTTTTTAAGATTGATAGAGAGAAAGAGCTTACCCAATATATACGCGCACAACCTCAGGGGTATTAAGGACTTTCCCCAGTGACCACATTAAGGCTCCATAAACCCTCATCAACTACAATAAAAGGAAAATATAAGCAAACTTAAAATCCTAGCATCAAAAGCTACATCTAAGAAAGACTAGTAGTTCTGAAACATCGCTGATATAGTGCTTACTTGTTGAGTATCAACTTGGTCCGCCTTGTTCAAAACCACACGAATCTTGTCATCATGGCCACGCAAAGAATAAATTACGCGCTTGAATTCATCACTTACATCTAGCTTGTGAGGATCAAACAGCAGAAGAATAAGATCACATTTTGCAGCAAACCATGATGTTACACCTGTAAAATCATAGGCTCGTTGTGTTCGTTGTTTTTCTCCTGACAACACTCCAGGAGTGTCTACAAATGTTATGTGCTCCAACAGCTTCAGGCATGAAAAGAACATACCAGATTCTATATAAGCACAACCATAAAATTAATGATCATAGTAAATTAGTATTTGAACGATTAACTCACAGGATGTGGCATTTGAGAACACTCAAACTTTGACAAAAAAGCAGTTCCAAAAGTAGTGAGACCACTGAATGGCATGTCAGCTTGGACAGCAATGGTATTTCCTGGAACACTTCTTTCATCTGTTCCCGACTGCATAAATGGAAGACAGTATATGATACATGCGATTAATACAAAATTCAATGATAACAACTAACATCAAATGATCAATAACAACCAGAGTATATAACTATAGACAAATCATACAGAAAATTAAGATTCAATTTCCATAATTGATGTCAAATCAACAAAGTGATGGAAACTAGTCATGCTACATCAATGATATTATCACTGAACAGAAGTTCTGAAGTACCATAACAACAACAAATCTGTCAGTCGTTGGTTCAGGTCCAATGTGAGCTCCTGAGAATGATAATGAAACAAATGAGTGAAAAAAGTTTTGCCGGGAGGAGGAGAGGAAAGAAAGGGAGAGGGTCACTTGCCTGGATAACTACTTTTAAGCAAATGTTTAATGAAGGTGGTTTTCCCAGTGGAATACTGACCCAAAAGCATAACCATTGGCTTGGCGTCAAAATCACTATTTGTCTGCAATAAACAAAAATCAAAATCAGCTGATTAGCTTTAGACAGCTTTCAAAGAAAACGTTAGCACATATCCAATGATAATTAAAACTGAATTCAGAGAAATTATATCTACCAATCACTCACCAACAATGGGGATACAAAATCATTAAAACGATATGTAACTTCTAAAGGCTTCAACTTCTGAATGTACAGTCTCTTTAAACCATCTATGATTGAAGTCACAGAGGACAAAGATATCTGTTATACACAGGGAAAAATTAGTTAACCATGCTAAGGATGCAGATAAATAAAAACACTGTATACAAAAGGATCAATTAAAAAGATTGGACACATATTAGCATCATTAAAGCCACAATATACCAAAGTTAAGACTCATAAGCCTTCAGGAAGTAAAATAAAGAGTCAAATATGCATTTGATATAAATAAATAAATTATATATAGCCACTACACTTAGATGACAAAAAGAACAGGCAAAAGAAAAGTGTATCAGGAGCAAAAGAAGCTCAATTAAACAATGACAACACAAACCTTCTTTGATGATTTTGAAGAAAGAAAAGTGCATCAGGAGCAAAAGAAGCTCAATTAAACAATGACAACACAAACCTTCTTTGATGATTTTGAAGAAAACCATTGAGCTGCAGGTAATGTTTGCATTGAAGAACTACCTGCACTGCCCCAACTAGTGAATATATGGCAAAAAAATCAGAGTAAAATAACCATTGAAGGTTACAGAGAAATTCATACCATTGCTATCAGGGCTAGTCAACTTTGAAGATTGTTTCTTCTTCTGGATAAATCAAACAAAATAGTAAGAATTTCATGCTGCTAAGCATATGGAACATAGCCTTAAAAAGTAAAAGAAGTAATCTTACCATGATTAGTGTATCCAAACCTTCCATTACAGGAGGTTTGACATTCTCAAAGTCTACTGCAATATATCAGCATATCTTAACATTAGTTTTAACATTTAATTCACAATATTAGATGATAAATGCAGAGGCAAAAAAAAAAAAAAGGACAGTCTTTTAAATAAATAACTACAAATTAAAAGCTTTCAACCTGATAAAAACATTCAAAGCATACAATTCAGAAATAAGACCAAGCAAAATCGTCATACCATCACCATTCAGGAAATCATGGGATATTTCACGACCACCTTGCACCAGCGAAACCAGCTGAATATTAAAAGTAACAGCAGGTCAGATTTGCAGAAATCAATTAATATATATAATAAGAATTCAAAGAAAACTACAACTCCTAACCTGCATAGCAAAGACAAATTCTTTGAAACCAAGATATCCCTGTCTCTTAGAATCCGCAGTCGCCCACACCTTTAAGGAATCAATGGTTCAATACAAAAACAAAAATAAAAAAACAATCTACTCAACAATATACCGATAAATGAAGTTGAATCACTAAGAGAAACCACAAATGAGCAAAGCACAAATTAAATTTGTTACATTTACTGAAAACCCAAACTTTAAATGATTCAATTTAAGGGTTTAATTTGCAAGTTCATGATCAAGTAACAAAAAGTTAGCAATAAGTCTAGCAGCAAGCATGGTCAGTTAAAAAATTTACATCTTCTATACGATTTAAATTCAATTCACTTAGCAACATTCAAATTTCCCAAATTTGTTATATTTATTGAAAACCCAAACTTTCAAATGATTCAATTAAAGAGTTTACTTTGCACGTTCATGATCAAGTAACAAAAATTTAGCAATAAATCTAACAGCAAGCAAGATCAGATTTCATACTATTTAAATTCAATTCACTTAGCAATATTCAAATTTCCCCACAATTTTCAAATTGAAGCGGAACTTAATAAAAAATAAAATTAGCAAAATTAAAATGAAGAAAATAAAAGAAAATTAACCTGCTTGAGATCTTGTCGCGGTAAATTTGACATACCAAAAAACTTTATTGCATCGCTTCCAGTAATGCGGCCATCGTCATCTACCCAAAAATAAATAATTAAAAGAAAATTAAAAAAAAGCGACTAAAAATTTTGAAAAAAAAATAAAAATGAACCTGAATCGGCAAAGTTAAACCACTCTTGATAAATTTTCTGGTGTTCTTTTGAGCATGAACCGATCCGACCGGCTCCGATCTCCATTTCTGAAGAGAAAACTATCAATCTCGTCGATTTTTTTTTCCTTCAAAATTTCGAGAAAAGAAAATAGAGAGAAAATAGTCCAAAAAACAAAGAAAAAAAAATGAAAAAGAAGGGACACTGCTGTGCCCCTTGTGGCCGTGCGTGTTTTTCTTGGGAAGAGACAGTGCTTTAGATACCGACGAAAAAGGCAAGCTCAATACGTCATCGTATTAAAAACTTAGAGTTTTAACGGTGAGTTTTTAACGGTTTTTTGAAAATTTCAAAACGAAGCATATGTGAATTTTATTCATATTTAATAAAAAATTTGATTTTTAAGTGAATAGAATTGGTGATAAATATTATATTATAAGAATAGAGATATTAATATATATGATTTTAAAATTTTTATTGAATACGATATAAAAATGAATAATAGAGCATTTATTTTATATTTGCATTTATATTTTTTATATATTTATATATTTTTAATAAATAAGTTTTTATTAAATAATATAAATTATTTTTTAAATTAATTAGAAGTAGTATATTTATATTTAAAATATATATTAATATAATTATAAAAAATATAAATATATAAGATAAAAGTAAAAAATTTTAAAAATAAATTTTTATTTTTATTTTTATTTTTTAATAAAAATTACAGATACAAAAATTATCAATATCTCTTAGGTATGAATATTATGATGGATATAATATAAAAAGTCTGAAATAAGAATAAAAAATATTTTACTCATCTTATATCTTATCTATTGATATGCTTATAAGAAATGTTATTAAAAAAATGTAAAAAAAAAAAAAAGAGGGTAATTTCAAATTAGTTGAGGTAAAAATTAAAAAAATTTTGACAAACATAATTTCTTTTTCCGCGAGAAAGAGATGGAAGAGTATGATACTAATTGTGATGAGGATGGGTTAATTTTTGGGTTAGTTTTGAATGGTGTGAAATGCATGGTGGGATATTGATGGGTTATTTGCATTAATTTCGAATTTTATTATGATAGCAGCTTTTATTTTTTATATTTGACTCTACACCATAAATACATAATTAATCGTAAACATAACTTTTATTATATTATTTAATACCAATAATAAATAAAGCATACTTTTACAATATGATAGATTAACACTAGTTTAAAAGATTTTTAGTAGGAAAAGTAATAAAAAGTTAGTTTAGTAAAAAAATTCAACGAATGTTTGGTTAAAGTAGTAAGAGAATTTGTTCCATTATTTGAATCATTAGGAGGTTGTGGAATCTCATAAATTCATTAAGTTTGACATAAATAAATATGTTTGAATTAATCTAAAAAATAAATATACCGGTGATAATATAAAAACTTTTTATTGTTCGAGAAAATGTATTGTACTTTTAAAAGAAAAAAAAATTCCCATCCATTGATAGACTTATTCAAAGGTTAAGACGAAAAATTAAAATCAATTAAACCAATTTGAAATAATTTTTAAATTTATTTAAATTTTATATTAAATTTTAGATAAAATAAAATAAAATTCAAACTCGACCCGATCCGAATAAAAGTATATAATTAAAATATTATAATTATATAAATATATATATATATGTTAATTTTTATATTTTATTTAAAAATATGTATCTTTTCTTATTTTTTATTATATAAATTAAATTGAATGGATGTAATTGACATTTATTTTTTAATTTAAATCAAGCTTAAAAAAATTTTGAAACCCAAATTATTGAATCGCACTAAACTTGAATAAACATATATAAATAAACATAAAAACTATTAATATTAAGCATAAACTCAACTCATGAACACCTTTATTCCCTGAATATAAGATAATCCACAAATGTTCATTCTCCACTTTCAAAATTTATGACTTGCCCAAACATTATTTTATAAAAAAGAAAAGGTATATAAAAATGAAGAGCAACAAGAAAAATAAATATTTTGTTACTCCATTTTACATGATTAAAATGGAATCATAAACTCTCTCACTTTGTCTCTTAAGCTGTGAAACACATTTTCTGAAGGATTACAATGGTTTTTCCAAGGAAAAATAGAACAAGAGATCATTTAAAACTGCAAAATTGGTGCAGGCTCTGCCACTTTCAAGGGTAAAAGCCATTCCCGGAGGCCCTGAACAGCTTCTTAGCTCTCAAAGTCACTGACATCAAGGAAGAAAAACCAGCAAAGGGTGTTGTAAACAGAAACTGCAGTTTTGTGTTCCTTTAGGGTACGTCCCGAGCAAGCCTTTTTTAACAATAAATTAAGCATCAACTTATGATCATGAAAGCATACGATCATATCCGGATTACTTGATTTGAAGAATTTTTTGTTAGTTTCTGAACCAAATAAACAAAAAGTGACAGAAGTTTTGCACAAGGAAGCTTATGGATCACATAAAGAAAAATAGCATACTTACTGCAAGCCTTGATGGTCCAAACATGCAATGCAAGTTTCATTTGGTGTCCAGCTTGTTATACTGATGACACATCAAAATACCAACAGGTTAGATTAGAAGGATCAAATTAATCAAAGAGTGCACAAAATCCACAATTTTGCCAACCTGCAATGCCATGATGAGTTCTCCAACATATCCCTGTCTCGTGGAATCATATATCAGCCAAACCTCTAAGGAAACAGAAAAAAAGAAAAAGATCTAATAAACACAATGCAAATAAAAGTAGCTCGATAAATGAAAGAAAGCATAAATGAACACAAGGAAGCAATGTAACTCGGTGTACGGACAAGAAAACCTGAAACTCCCATATCTTGCATCAACATTCACTGTGAAATCAAACATTGCAAATCTGGTTGCTAATCTAGTCACTTGTCAAAGAAAGACCTTCACATAGAGAATTATAATTCCATACAACATTAGACGTGGTAGTGATAAGCAATGAGGCAAATTGGCTGTCTATGACCAAGATCGGAAGCCATCATTTGAACATGAGATACCTCCAGAAATTGAGGTCCTCGAACAAGGATAACTCCATATTAGAATCAACTTGAAAATTTTTAGAAAATCCAGGCGATAAAGGACCTGGAGGTTGCAGATCAGATAGGATAAGAGACAGATGAGGAAGATCGATATGCATAAAAGAAAATAAATGTAGGTAACTATCAATAACAAATAGGAGTGACGACTATCCCGATATATTAACTATTAGCTATCCAAAACCAAGAAACCTAAAAGAAAGATTCACTTTTTCAGAACAACATGAGCAAACTAAGAAACAATCATCTGCTGTTCAAGTTCATAATAAAAAAATTGATACTACTGACATGGCAAAATGCAAGCACGATGATTTACCATCTAAACTCTGAAATCCTACAAACAAATTATGGAGAACAACATGGAGGAAAGTTATCTGGAAACGTACCTTTTTGCTGGATGACTACAGCAAAATCACCACTAATCTTGACATGAACAAATGCCGCACCTGAAGTGATGGAAACAATTCACATCACGAACAACAATCTCCTGTTCTATGATGCCAGAGACAAGCTTCATAAAATCATGGCAGTCTTCACATACACTCAAATTTTTGAATATTCGAATTGTTTTCACAGGGTTGATGCTTATAAGGGCAAAAGCAAGGGCCAACCTTTCATTATGATAAAAGAGTTGTTCCACTTTTTCTCCACCACTGACATTATGGAGTATATGTTCTGTCTTAGGCACATAACCAGCTAAAATAACCTTCTCTACAAGCTCCTTCAATTTTATATAGATTTCCCTGCTTTTTGGATGCGAACCATCTGCAGACCTGAAGATGTGCAGTTGGCCATTAACCATCACCCAACTACACCCAGGTTCTTTCTTAACACCACGACTAGTCATCAATGCCCTGACTCTTTGGACATCCTCCCACCTACCCTTGGCAGCAAAAATATTTGCTAGTAATATGTAATGGGAGGCTGTACCAGGGTCAAGCTCAAAGAGTTTCTTCGCAGCAATTTCACCAAATTTGTCATTTCCATGCCGTCGACAAGTGCCAAGAACTGTCTCCCAAATCAAGGGATTTGATGTAACCTTCATGTCCTTGATAAAGCTTTCAACCTCATTAAATTTTCCAGCTCGACCTAAAATATCAATCATACAAGCACAATGCTCGATTGTAGGTACTATTCCATAAACATTGGTCAGAGAGTCAAAGTGCTCTTTGCCTTCTCCAAGCAAACGCATATAACTACATGCAGATAAAACTGCTATGAATGTAACCTCATCTGGCTCAAGGCCTTTATCTAACATTGTCCTAAAAGTTTCCAAAACCTTCAATCCTTTCCCATGTCGCAAGTATCCAAATAACATTGTGTTCCATGATACAATATCTGGTGACAACATGCCCTGGAAAGCAGCTTCAGCTTCTTCTATGCAGCCACAGTTGGCATACATATCTACAATTGTGCAAGATACAAACAGGTCAGCAGAATGCCCAGCCTTAATTGCCAAACAATGAAGCAGCTGCCCATTTTCCAACATTGCCATCTTGGAGCAACTACTCAAACAGGTTGCAAGAGTGAATTCATTGGGTTTCACACCTTGCCTTTGCATCTGATCGAAGCAATTGATAGCCTTCTCCAAATGATCAGTTTGAACATAACCAGAAATCAACGCTGTCCAGGAAAAAAGATCTATCTCAATCAATTGACTAAAAAGTAGCTCCGCATCCTCCAAGGATTTACTTTTGGCATACAAGTCAATAAGAGATGTTCCCACTAAATTATTATCATTGAGGCCATTCTTTATTATATGGGCATGCACTTGCTGTCCAAATTTTAGATTTAAAAGGCTGGAACAAGATCTTAGAATGCTAGTAAACGTACAGATGTCAGGCCTAAAACCTTCAGCAAGCATCTTGTGAAAGATACTTGGTCCCTGATCACAAGTTTTATCATCACACGTTCCAGAAAGAAGGGCATTCCATGATGCTGAATTCCAAGAATTCATTTCCCTAAACACCCGCCAACCATTTTGGACAGACCTGATTTTCATATACATGGCAATAAGTGCATTACTCAAAAAGTTTTCAGATTCAAAGCCATATTTAAGTATACAAGCATGAATGCCTTCACAATAGAACTGATCACCCATATTACTGGCAGCACCAATAATGCTGGCAAAAGTATGCTGATTGGGGCTTACCCCTTTGTGTCGCATTAGGCAAAACATAGTAGCTGCTTCTTGAATCTGGCCTTGTTCATCAAGGCAGTCAATCATTGCACTCCAGGCTACTATGTTGGGTTCTTGAACCCTTTTAAAGACCTTGAGTGCATCCTCAGCCAGTCCACATTTTGAATACATGTCAAGAAGGCAGCAACCGACAAATTCATCATGCTCACAACCAGTCTTAATTACCAAAGAATGCACAACCAAGCCCCATGTTAAGTTTCCCAAGTATGTACAACTCTTGAGCACATTTGACAAAGTAAACTTACTACACCTCAATTCAGATTCCATCATCCCTTGAAACAAATTCAAAACCTTTCCTGCATTACCCTTTAGAGCATATCCATTAAGTAATGCATTCCATGACACGACATTCTTTTTATCCATGCAACCAAACACCCTCTCTGCGAGTTCTATCTCACCACATTTCGCATAAAGATCAACAAGAGAAGACCCAACAAAAACATCCAACAAAATCCCAACTTTAACACCTTCTCCATGCAACAGTGTCCCAAGAAACAACTCTAAACTCAAAGAACAAGCTTTCAAAGCAGTTACTAAGCAATGGCCATTTGGCAGAATACCATCTTTCTTCATAAAACAATACAAACGCAACACATCAGATCCATACCCTTCATTAACTAAACCAGAAAACAGAGCAGTCCAAGACACAACATCTCGCAGAGGCATTCTATCAAGCACTTTACGAGCATATCCAAAGCTCCCACATTTTGCATAGACATTCAGTAAAGAGTTCCATAAATGCAAATCCGGTTCAAACCCATTCTCTATTATCTTCCTATGAACAACTTTGGCCAGACTCAAAGACCCTTTTGAAGCACAATCATGTAGAATCTTAGAGTAAAGTTTTAACCTTTTGGTTCTTTCAAGCTTGGCTTTTTCTTTGAAAGCTGGGACTTTTAAAGATGGATAAGAAATGGGGTCTATTTCATTTGCAGCAATAAGGGTAGTAAATGAAGAAACTAACTGAAATGAGGCTAAAAGAGACCTCCTGGGGAATTTAATAAAAAGACTGTTTTTTTTAAGGAAAAAACATCGAAAATCAAGTGATGGAAAAAGCATTGAAGCTAAAGATTTAGCAAGGGTTTTAGATTTCTTTGTGTAAAGCTATATAGCTATATAATTTGAAGCTTTATCATGCTATTATATAGCTTGACGCTTTATATTTTGTAGGCAAAGAGAGAAAAGAAGAGCGTTCTTTCTGCGTGTATCGATTGTAAAAGGGCGCTCTTCAGAATGTGTAGGGTTGGGATGAGAAAAAAAATTAAAAAAACCGAAAATTAATTTGAAATAGTAGTGTATAGCTTGATTTAGATTTATTTATTTTATTTGATTCGGATATTAAATATATATATATATATATATATATTAGATTTAGGTTAAATTTTAAATTAAAATGTGAAAAATAAAAAAAAATAAATAAAATCTAATTATTACTTTTATTAATTGATATATATTTTAAATTTTTATAAAATAAAAATAATTATTTTATATTTAAATATATTAAAATTTAATTAAAATAATATATAAAAAGCAAAAAAATTAATAAATTGAATTGATAGAATTTAATTTTAAATTAGATCGATCTTAAAAAAAATAGATTTAAATTTAAATATAATTTTATAATTTTATAATATTATATATTGTTTTTAAAAATTAAATTAAATATGATCCAGTCGTTGTTATTTTCCCTAATTTAAAACTTTGATTCTAAAACGATGCGTACTTTTGAATGAAACGTGCTGTATGGCTTTGGGCAAGGCTTGAAGTAAAGATTTTGTAAAGCTTTAGAATGTTTGGGGCTTTGGCTCAAAAACGACACTTACTTTCTAATGAAACGTGTCTTAGACAATAGCCCAACCTGGCATCTTCTTGCTCTATATAACATGGCTCCACTGGTTTTGTTATACAAAAATCCCAGTCACATCCCTACAATTAATCCACGTCCTTTCCCATCCCCATATCCAAGCTGAAATGGTATCGAAGAAAGCCCTAATATAAATCCTAACATCAAAATTTAGAGATAATAACGGTTCAATTTGAATTAAATTTAATTTAATTTTTTTAAATAATATGTATGATTATAAATTTTTAAAATTTGATTTAAATTTAAAATATTTTTTTATATATTTAATTTGAATCGAATTTTATCGATTTAATTTAGTTTATTAATTTTTTATTTTTTATTTTTATATATTATTTTTATATAATTTTTAATGCATTTAAAGAAATTTATGTATAAAAAATTATTTTATTTTGTAAAAATTTAATATATATAAATTAATAAAAATATATAATTCATTCGCTTTAATTTTTTTTATTTTTTAATCAAAAATTTAATTTAAATTTAATATTTATTTATTTAAAATTCAAACATAATCTAAATCGAATAAAAAAATCAAACTAAATCAAATCAAATATTACAATTTCAAATTGATTTTTAATTTTATCAATTTTTTTTTCACCTCTATCAAAATTCATCACCTCCAAAATTATCTACACTTTCCTCGTATCACTGGTGGCATGATTCTTGACAAACATAGCCGATGCATATGTGGAACCACATGTCTAGTTATGGTGCAGGATGTTTATAGACACCCAAAAATTAAAAAATAAAGAAAAAGTTTTTTAAAAATATTTTTCGTTAATAAAATTGATAAATTCGTTAATAATTTTTTATATATACTATAAATTAATACCTTAAAAAAAACATTTGAGTTCACCGAATGCTACATCAAAAGTTGCATTCACTATAACTTCATTGTTTGACTCTAGAAGGAAGGAATTGATGTTAATAGACAAGAAAGGGTAGTTTTCTATGATAAATTAGATAAGCCATGTTTCTTGTTGGGGTTTTTGAGAGAAAACTGTTTATCTTTTGGCAAACTGTACTTAATAGGGATGATAAGGTAATGTTGAAGTGCAAAACTTGAACTGATTTGATGTGGATAATGGGAGGCTTTGGCAAGAATTATTAGTGATAATAATTTGGTTTGAATTCAATTTAATATTTTTATATAATATATAATATTATAAAAATTTAAAATTTGAGTTGAATTTTTATTCGAATCAAATTAAATTGAACTAAATTTTATCGATTTGATTCAGTTTATCGATTTTTATTTTTTAATTTTTTTTAACTTTTATATAATATTTTTAATATATTTAAATAAATTTTGATAAAAAAATTATTATTTTATAAAAATTAAATATATATAATTTAGTTCAATTTTTTTTTTTTGTTTATCATCTTTTGATCTAAAATTTAATTTGAACTTAATATATACATTTAATATCTGAACTTAATTTAAATCAAATAAAAAAATTAATATGATTCAAATCAAATATTATAATTTCGAATCGATTTTTAGATTTCTCGATTATTTATCTCACCCTGGACAAGAATAAGCATAACATGTCAAAACATTTTGATCGCTTGAGTTGCTTTGTGGGTGAACTTTGATGTCTCATATTGTTGAAAAATTGAAAGAATTTAAGGAGTCGAGTGATTGTAAGAATGAAAAATGGAAAGGAAAGTATATAAATTTCTAGTCTTGATTGATTTCCTATATTGTTTCTACTTAATTTGGGCTAAATAATCATAGTACATGTGCCGTATGAAATTATATGTAAAATGAAAGCAATTGCAAAGTTAATAGAAAATCTCAAAAATGAAAATCCCCCATTAATTAGGAAAGCACCAAGATTAATGTTGTGTCAATGATTCGATATCAAGTGTTAGCCATTTAAGATTTGAATTCAAATTTTAATTCAATTAATTTATATAATTATTTTTAATAAATAATATTAAATAAATTTAAAATTTAAATTCGAATTCCTATGACCTTTCTCTTACTGCAAGTTTCTTTGTAGAAAAAACATTAGAATTTTGCTTGGCCTAAAACTTAGTCCTCAGTCCATTTACAGAACAAACCATATGACAATCTTTTAAACTAAACCAAACCAAACCAGGTTTTGGGTCACGGGTAAGGATTCCAATATTTCCCTTGAGGCATGCCGCAGGTTTAGCTGGTCCAATCCCGAAACCAAACCAGCAATTGCAAATCAAATAGCCAACTGGAACCAGTTTTTTTGCCTCTTTGGTGTTTAATTCAGTTAATCAAATAGATTGGTTTTTAACCAATGTAAATTTGAAGTTTAATTCAGTTAATTTATATAGTTATTATTAAAAGATGGCATTCAACAAATTTAAAAATCAAATTTCAGTACTTACAATTTTTTTTTTTATTTTCGTAATCTTTTTATACAAAAAAATTCATGCAATCCAAAAACATTGTTGAGTCAAAGGGAAACCTTGAGAGAGGGAAAGGGTCCTAAAATATGAAATTATGATTTGAAATTAGTCAAAAAGGGAACCTTTTAAACAGTTCCTTGCTCTCAATGGTACAGAATGAATTTCATTCAAGATCAAATCTGCTTTATCAATGACCCATTTGGGATAATTATTGTCCTAGTTCTTCTCATATTCTTAACTGAATTTGTTCTCTTTTATGTTCTTTAAAATTATTGGAAAACAAAAATGCCATTCATCCAACTTCACAAAGGCTTGAGAGCTAGAATAGCACCCTAATCTTCTTCAATAGGAAGCATGTTTGTAGATCAGAATAATTTAGGTCCAAATTTGAGCGCAGCCCAGTTAAAAAAAAATTTTGGGTGATGAAATCTTCATTAGTAATTTGTATATTTTTATCATATAAAATATTAATAATTAATTTATATATATTGTATTAAAAATAAAATTATATGTTGTAATTTATATTGATACGAAAAATATAAAATATATTTTTTAAATTTTATTAAAATTTTAAATAATATTATATTGATATTATTTTTTTATATTATTTTTATGGCGTGCTATCCAATAAGTGTGAAACTTAGCAGAAACATCACTAATGCCTAAGAATTTTTTTTTTTCAAAGAAACAAACAGATCACCTCACTGGATGGCCACAGCAGCAAATGTATCATTGGTTCTCATTCTCCAACACGAGCTCTAGCTCTTGCTACAAGGTTTCTTAGGTTTTTTTTTTTTTTTCTTTCAGTCAAGTCTTTGTTTAATTTTCTATGCTTTTCATTTTAATAAGGTGAAAACGTTAGATTAATCAACTTTGGCTCAAATCCAAAACCAATCCCCCCCCTCCAAAAAAAAAAAAAAGACAAGTGCATGAACCACAAAAGAAAGGTCAAATTGCAATTGCAAAATGCAAAGCATATGGGATATTACATTTGGGAAGTCTGCATTAATCATTTTAATTATGATTAATAATTCATATATTCGTATCATATAAAATATTAAAATTTATATATTTATATTATATTTTATACAAAAATTACATATAATAATTTATATCGATATAAAAATATAAAATATAATTTTTTTTTGTTTTATGAAATTTATATATAATTATTTTTATAATTTTAAATCATATCACTTTTATATTTTATTTTCATATTGCATTCATATCATGTTATTATAATTTATTTTAGATAATAAGTCTAATCTCAATTCTCAATAGGTCATTAACGGTCAAACCCCAAAGCAAAAAACCTTCATAAAAAGTCACAGCATATGACTCACCACAGTGCAATTCGAAAATTCCATGAAGTTAGATCAGATTTCAAGTTGCCTTCCAATTTAACCAAAGATGATTGAACAATCAAGAACCCTGCAACGATCTTTTTTTTTTTTTTTTTTTCATTTATTGGAAGAAAACATGATGAAATTTAAATTGTTACAATAAATTAAGTCACGGCAAATGAAAGAAAAATGCTACTCTTGTGATTGAATTAATCGCAAAAATTCTCTTTCTTGTCCAAACCAAACTGATACCGCTACCACATCAAGACCCAATTTTTTTTTATACATAAAAGTAGAATCTTCGTTCCATCGGTTTGATTTATTTCAAATAAAATTATTTAAAATTAAATTAATCAAATTAAATTATTTTCTTTTTATTAATTTAATCAAAATTTTTAATTAAAAAATTAATCAACCAAAATTAATTTAATCAATTTGATTAATTTTTTTGTTAAATCAAATAATAAATTACATTAAATTAAAAGTTTAATTTCTTATAGTTAAAACAAATTAAATAAAATCATCTAATAAAAATACTTAAATATCAAAGTGTTGACTAAAAACTTTAATAATTTAAACAATTTTATATATTTTTAATTATATATATGTTTTATTATATTTCAATTAAAATTTTGATTAATTCGATTTTCAAATCAAATTAACTAAAAATTAAAATTTTTCTAAAATTATTTTTGATAACAAATCAAAATTAATTCAATAACCTATTAATAACATTGACTCCACCAATTAATTGGATTAAACCTGAATTTTAAACACCAGGAGTATATTCACATGAATAAAAAAGAAAAAAAATAAAGTGGTGCCAGTTCCTATAGAAACAAGGCTTGTATTAAGAATAAGAGAGGCAAAGTTCAAATCTGCAATCAGAAAGAAACCACAAGAGAGTGTTGGAATGAAGATCAAACCATGAAAAAGAGAGAAAATAAAGAAGATTAAAAAAAAAAACTCCAAAGAGATATCAAACTCCCTAGACAAAAACCAATTTGAGAAGAAAAGAAAACAGAACCAATGCAGGAGAAATCAGAAGTACTGCATAACAAAGAAACGTACACAAAATTTAATAACGCGATCTAAATAAACTTGCTTGAATCAATCCGAAGAGAAAATATATTGGACAAAACCCAGTTATCCCTTGTCACTAAATAAAAAATATATAAGGTCTACAAAAAACAGTGATTTTAATTCATTTTTGATGCATTGAAGTTGATCAACTAACATCTTATACAAAGATAGATCTAATAACAAGAAGCTGAAATTTGAATAAACTCAGATCTGATATCATCACAAACACTAAATCATCATAATATTTCTAACTACAAAGATTGATTATCAACATTATATAACAAAAATTAAGGGCATAATAAATCAAGACCCATTTTTAATTTTAATCTTAGTCTCATTTTTATTTTTTTTTCTTGAAAAATTAATTAAAAAAAGAGAGAAAATGGCAGGAAATGGGGGTTTTAATCCATTTTTGAGGGATTGAATTAGAGAAAATTTTATACAAAAGAAAGATCTGAGATATAACATCACAAACCCTAAAACATCATCATCATAACATATCATCATTTGATGAAAATCAAAGGGTAGGGATTAAGACCATTTCATCTTAATCAGGACTCATGTTCTTTTTTTTTTTTTTTTTGCTTTTTTTTTCTTCTACTGCTTGAAAAAAGCAAAAAAAATTTGAAAAATGAAAGGAAACGATTCAATAATTGATCATCATCATCATCATCATCATCATTCATTACCATCATCACCGTGATCAAAGGCATAAAGCGGTGCATTGAAGATCATCAGCATCATCCAACGGTGGAAAATTGAGATCAAACGGCAACGTTTTCCGACACGAAGACGACGCGATATCCCCATCATCAACAACCGATGACGACGAATCACAGTCACTATGACAATCCTCCGGCACCACCGGTGGCGTCCTCGGATGATACTTCCTTGTCGAAACCACCGCATAATCCGCCGATTTTTGCGGCAGTTGGGCTGGTCTCGGCCCACTAAACGACTCCACCGTGCTACTCATGCCACTCCTCGTGGGTCTTTGCGGATTCACTTCCGGGTCTTGAAAATCGCCGCCCATCGGATATATGCGGCGGCGGTCGACGAAGCCTTCCTTGTTGTGATGACGTGTTTCGAAAGGAAAAGCAGCGATGTTCGAGGAATCGATGGGAAAATTTGTTTTCGCTTTGGATCCACGGAATGACCTTGCCGCTGCGTCGTAGGCTCCAGCCGCTTCTTCGGCGGAGTCAAAGGTCCCGAGCCAAACCCTGGTCTTTTTCCATGGGTCTCTGATCTCGGCTGCGAATCTTCCCCATGGTCTCTTTCTAACCCCTCTGTATCTAGGTTCTTTTATAGATCCGTTAGGTTCCAGTGCCGGTTTCGTATCCACGGCGGCGGCAGCGGCGGCAACTCTCCCTCTCCTCATCGGAAAACAAATTAAACTTTAGATTCACCCAGATTCCTCAAAAAGTTTATGCAAAATCAGATGTAAAACTCCAAAGATTGAAAGAATAGCAACAATTATTGAAACAAAACAAAGGGGTTGATGAAAAGATTACAAACAAAAAAGAAGTAAACTAAGCAAATCAACCCACTCAAAACGAATCTATTTATGAAATTTAAAACACAATAAGGTTGAATCAGCGATCAAAAACCCAAACAAAGGAAATGGAAAAGAATAAAAGAAAGAAGAAGAAAGAGAGGGTTTTGATTTTTCTCCGGCTGAAATGGCTTTTCTTGATTTCTCTACCTTCTCTTACCCCCATCCCACAAACCATCCTTTTTTTTAATTTATCATTTTTTTTCTATTTTCTATTTTTTAGTTGTTTAAATTTTATTTATTAAATAACATTACAATCTAAATGACATGAATGTCCTTGGTATTTTAATTCTTTCGTTGGTAGTAAATTTATTGTTTATATTAGATCCAATAATTTTAAATTTATCAGGATGATAAAATGTTAAAATAATATAAACATATAAAAATAATATAATTTAAAATTTTAATAAAAATTATATATAAATTTAAAAAAAATTAAAAATTATACTTTATATTTAAGATATGAGTTACAACACATAATTTTTATATTTTAAATATATTTAATACAAAATAAGTACACGAATTTTCAAATCTAATTCATACTTAAAATTTTATATATTTTAATTTAAAATATTAAATATCATGTTATGCTGAAATTATAATAAAAGTAATTTTATTTTGTTGCATAATTGAAAATTTGTTTAAATTATAGAAACTTAAAATTTGAGAAAACAATTCCTTAAGATATGTTAAAATTGTTTTTATTTACATTTTGGTTATTGATTTTGCAATTTTTTTAAGTCATGTAAATTTATGGTTTGGTTTTTCCATCAGTTAGTATGGAATTCAAAAGATAAAACTTGATTTTTCTTTCACCCAATTCATACAATATTTGAAGATTTATATAAATTAGTAGGTAGTTTTTAAATTTTGTAAATTAAATTGAGGGATTTAAAAACAAGTTTCAAAGAATCTTAAGGGTTAATCTTCAAATAATAATAATAATAATATTAATATTAATAATAATGGTTTGGGCCAAGCTAAAACATTATTGTCATAATTTTAAATGACAAACAAAGTTCTCTTTCTCAATATTTTAGCTTCTTCTTTTTTTTTTTTAATTTCTCTACCTTTTTCTTTTTGGATGTTTGATTCTTCATTTTATTTAAATTCCTTTTGTTTTTCTTCACTAAAATTGTTGGCACTCTAGGATCCCCTTATTCCAAAGGCAATTAAATTATAAAATTATTAAAATAATTATCAAATTTCTTTTATAAATCCAAGGAAATGGATTTTTTTTATATAATGAATAATTAAATCTTGATTTATTGCCCTAAAAAATTATAGTATGCAAAAGCTTTTGAGTTTTTTTTTTTTTTTGTGAAGAATAAAATAAAAAATAATATATATTGAATTTTTTTAAGTTATAATTATAGTCAAGTATTATATTTATTAAGTAATCTCTTAAAATGATATATGTATTTCTGACAATGACATTTAAAAAATAAAAGCTCTATATTATAAGTTGTCAGGACTTTGAGAATATGTGGAAAGCTTAAGTTTTCCCTTTGAAGGAAGATATTGTAATTAGAAAACTTATGAAAAAAAAAAAAAAAAAAACCCATGATGAGAAAAATAATTCAGACTTTTTTTTCAGTGTTTAATTGGGATCTTGAGTATTTTGGTGTTTATACACTATTATTTAGGCTTATACATCCTATGCTCTTTTGTATTTTTATTTGTAGTTTGATATTTGTATTCATTTCATTGCTTTATTTAAAATTTAACTTTGGTTTAATAAAAAAATATATTATATCTATATAATTAACTAAATAATTAATTAACAACTAAAACAATTAAATTTATACACAGTCAAACTTAAGCCTAAAACTTGTAATTCTAATACCTCCTTATTACCATTAAACCTATATTTTATTGACAATATTTATTGATATTTGAATCTTTAATGGTCATATATCATCATATATGACCGTTAGCATCGATTTAATGGCGATAAAGTATATATATGTGTATGTATAACAAAACATAGGGGACATTTTTCCTTTGAATTTAGAGAAGGTTTGATCTTACCTTTATAAAGTTTAGGCAAATTTTGACAAGAATTGTAAAGTGCAAATTTCCCCCTAAATTCCCCCCTTTTTTTATTAACCTTTGCTTTTACTTTACTCCAATACTACATACATGCATAAATACATAACATGATTTTAGTAGTATTGGAATGTGATTTCCTTTTTCTAAATTTTCTTGAAGCTATTTTACTTCTATTAAAAGAAATTGGCTTTTATATACTTAAAACAATTTAAAATTTGTTTTTAATAATTTTTTTTTATTTGCTATAGCTTTCAACTTCAAGACAATCATACATCAAAATACTAATATTTTTAACCATGATTGCAAATGCGGTCTAAGAGATAAAATCATATAACCTTTTATTATTATGCATTAATACTTTTTAAGATAATTTTTATTAAAAATAAAAAACTTAATGTGAAAGAAAGAGTGCAAACTAAATTTGAAATGGGGGTTTAAAAATAATTTAAAAAATAATGTATAAAAAAAAAAAGCAATAATGATTTATGAATGTAGTAATAGAATTATTCAATTCAAATAATTTTATTGCCATGATTACTAGTGTGCTCCACATTTTGCTTCTTCAAGCAAGACTACCACAATTAGTCTTGAAAATTAGGTATCAAGATTGTGCAAAAGTTTTATAAAAGTAAAAAAATTAAAATAGTAATTTATGATTGCTTGTTTCTCCTAAATGGAGAGAAAAGGAGAAATAAAATGTGGCAACTAGCTCTCACAACAATTTTTTTCTCATGATGAATTGGCTCTAAAAATTTAATTCCAAGTTTTTTTTTAGAGCTCACATATTATTTGTTTCATTAATTTTGTTAAATCACAAACTTAAAAAGGAGATTATAATCTATAAATACGAGAAGTAATTGTAGGTATTAAAATTTAAACTTCATTTTATTTAATGTTAACATTTTTGAATGATTGAAACATCAATTCAACTAAATTTTGAATTTTATATATCATTTATATTTAAAATGTTCTTCAATTTTCATAATAATTAAGATTATGTTTGGGTTAAAATCAAGAAAATTTGACATATATATCTGAGCATTTGTTCAATAGTAAGTATATGTTTTTTTTTTTTTAAATGAGTTTTGAGTCTTTTTTTTTAAATAAAAGAAAAAATCAAAAGAATTTTTTTTTTTTTGGGAATAAGAGAAAATATCATTAAAATTAGAAATGTTCATAGGTAAAATATGAGATAGGTATATTATTTCTAATTTTTATTTTAAAATTTTTATATTATATTTATCCAAAACCCATATCCAAACAATATTTTAAATTTATCTCTGTCATCATTTTCACGGATATTTAATAATTATAGGTAATTTTTAAACCCATACTTTTTTTAAAAACTAAAAACTAAATTTTATTATTTTGCTTTTTTATTTTGATTTTTCACATTTATGTAATTTTTTATTAATATGTATTTTTAAATAGAAATATATTAGTTCTAATTAATCTATAATAAAATTTTATATTATTTAATAAAAATCTATTTACTAAATATATATAAATATATAAGATATAGAAATAAAAAAAATACTATATTATCCATTTTCATATCTGATAAAAAATTTAAAATTATATTTATCTTAAAATTTACACATCTTTTTTTTATTAAATAAAATCTCGAATTCTCTATCAATTATGAATAAGATTATATCTCTTATTAAAATCACATTTTACCTCTGCTACTTCAGATAAGGTGACAATTCAAATGTAATTCATTTATTAAGGCGTTAAGCAACGTAAATGCGCCATGTACATTTCTTTTTGTAAAATATTTTTTTTCAAGAAAAAAATTTTGGGAAGTCGACATGGTGTATGTTGAAATTGGGGGCCAATAATGTGAATATGCTCTTTATTATCCTCATATAGAAATATTTTAATAAAATTGAAAACCATATATTAAATTTAATAATAATACATTAACACTAATATAAAACAACCATATTAAAAAGGTTAGATAATGATAAATTAGAGTTCTCTTGCTTTTTTTCTTGATTTTCTTTTTTTCTCCTCTAAATCATTGATTTTTATTGTAAAAAAATGACAATTTAAAATAAAAAAATAAAGTATAAATTTTAAATTTTAAATTTTAAATTTATTAAATATCCAAAACTTTGCTATTGTTGATATTTATTTGCTCTTCCTATTGCTATTGGTAAATTTACCATTAATCATGAGCGCCATGGCTCATGATTAATGGTACTATCCACTTGTCTGATGTCTAGCCAATGGTTGATTAAGTTAGTTGATTTTTTTAATTATTTTCTATTAGGGTCAAATGGTAGATTAAAATTTTGAGCTAAAATTAGATGATATTTTAAATTTTTTTGGTTTTAAGGTCAATGGATTATGATAATTGAAGATTAAGGCCAAAACCCATTTTTAAAAGAAAGGGAAATTAAGGATTATAATTAGGGACTATGACAATTAAGTTGTACTTTTTTTTTTTAATATAAGAGGTGTTTTCATGCTTTGTTTGAAATTTTTTTGAATAATATAAATTTTCTTTTTCAAATTAACCCATAACATTTAAAGTTTTACTTATGAAATTATTTTTATAAAAATCAAATTTTAATTAATAATATAATTTTTTATTATTGGATTAATAAAATGATTTTAAGTTTATGAAAAAAAAAGAAAAGAAAAGGTGAGGTTAATTCTTATTATCGTGCAATTATGCCCTTAACCACAAGGGATCCTAGGTGGGATCAAGCTACAATAAGGTGGGTAAAAGTGAGAATTAAAGGTCAACATGACCTATTCCAAATCCAAAATCCATTTTTAAAGGAAAGGGAAATTAAAGATTATAATTAGGGACTGTGACAATTAAGTTGTACTTTTTTTTTAATATTAGAGGTATCCTCAAGCTTTGTTTGAATTTATTTTTTGAATAATTTAAAATTTTTCTTTTTCAAATTAATTTGCAATAATTAAAATTTTACTTATGAAATAATTTTCACAAAAATCAAGTTTTAATTGATAATATAAAATTTTTGTTAATTTGATTAATTTTTTTAAGGGTTTTATTAATTGGATTAATAAAATGATTTTAGGTTTATGAAAAAAAGGGTGAGTTTAATTCTTATTATTATGAACCAATTATGCCTTAAACACAAAGGATTCTAGATAAATCTAACGATTTATGTGCTCGTATAGTATAAAATATTAAAATTTATATATTTATATAATATTTTATATAAAAATTATATATCATAATTTATATCAATATAAAAATATAAAATATATTTTTTATCTTATTAAATATATATATAATTATTATTAAAATTTTCAATCTATCACCTTTATATTTTTTTACATTGTATTTATATTATATCACCCATATCATATTTTAAATTGTTATATTTAATTTCAGATAAGATCAAGCTATAATGAGAGCAAGCTATAATGAGGTGGGCAAAAGTGAGAATTAAAGGTCAACATGACCTATTCCAATTCCAAAAACCAAATTATGGTAGCTAGTGACTAGACACAATCATTTTAATGTTTTTATTTGGATTGTATGTAAAAGGGCAAATAAAGAAAGTTTAAGATTATTATTGAAGCACCCATTTATCACAATCACATTATTTTCATATATACATTCTTATTACATATAATAAAATTAAAATTAATAAATATAACGCATGTGATTATTTTAACCATAAATATTTTCACTTAGGAGATTCACAACCTTGCATGTCAGTCAGTCCACTTTATTTTTTGAACAACTATCGTTTACCCCAAACATTGCACCAACATGTTTTAAGTCATTAAATGAATAATGCATTATGCTAAAAATTTTTAGAAAAGGAAACCCAACAAACAAAAACACATATAGGTAAAGAAAAAATCAAGAAAGAGAAAAAAAAGAACTAAATGGAGATGAAATGAAATTCTCATGGAATATGCAAAACAGCTCCATGGCGAGACAACACTGAGACGACTGGATCATAACCATCCATAAGAGTAGTGTTGTAGTAACCAACAGTAAGTTCAGCCGAATGTAATATAATCTGGTACCACCAATAAATTCCACCAATTTTAGCCACCAACATAACAAAAGTTTGCTCATCTACTTGGTATTTTTTCAGTATCTTTACTGCCTTTGCAAGAATAGCATCTACGTGATAAATCAATCTACCATTGTACCATTCTTGCAAAAAAAATCATTCCAAAGTCAAGTTTTTTAGATTCTGAATGACTTTAAGTAAGTTTTGGTAATCTTTTGTAATGTGAAGCTGGGGATTACACAGTGAATTTATGAAATCATGATGCTATAAGCAAAACACATTTTCCCAATTAATACATACCTTCGCTTATTAGTAACTTTGGTCTAAGGCAATATATAATTTGATAATTTCTGAAATGATTTGATAGCTACTAATAAGGAATAACAACTCCAACTAGGAGCTTTACCCCATATATTACCTTTTTAGTATATGAGTAACTTCTTACAAAATAAAAATGTTTTTAATGATAATAAATAACCATAAATATGATTGTCAAAGAACATTTAACTCAGCATAGCACTTATGTATTGCAAATCTCTTGTCAATGGCTCAATGCATCAAATTCAAATGGATAGCTTAAATTCTTTTCAATTAATGTATTGTAATAGCACAAATAGAGATAGTGCATGAAAGTAGTAGAGTATTAATCTGCCATGTTTCATATGAAACTTTGTTAGATATAAATCTATTTTGAAAATATTAATAGATAAAGAACACAGACCATAAAGAAATAGCCACAATCAGATAGGAAGCCTTCCTATCTCTCTTCAAAAAAGGACACCCTCGATGGAAAACTGTTGTAACAACCAACATTCTATGGCCCTATATCTTTTTATCGAGGCTTTCTTTCTTGGCAGGCATCCATCTTTAAGTCATTCATTTTGTAAACAAAACTATCTTAAGAATACTAAAATAACTGAGTTTTAAATCATACAATAAAAAAACTTACACCTACATGTACTTATTATAACATTGGAATTCACCAATGCCGAGGAATTTTCATCTACCATGATTAAAAGGATGAGCAAGATACCTGCACTAAGAAAAACATGTAATGGCTTCATAATTATGTTTCAATAATAACTTCATAATTTGAACATAAATAGGGAAAAGAATGACATAAAAACCATACTATACCTAAGTTCTCCAAAAAGACCAAGACCAATGCTTATTTCTTCAATTACACTTCTTATAAAAAAATCAAATTTGTTAACAAAACTAAGCATGAAGTCTTCATAACACTAGAAAGTAGTACAGCCAAATAATAGAAGAACTTGATCCAACCCCCTTTCTTCCATTTCTATAATAGTTTATAGGTCTCAGATAATGTGCCTTAATTATTAAATAAATTATCTTAAAAGGAATGACCAAATAAATTGCAAAAAAAATATAGGTAAGAACATGTGTTAGTAGTACCTGTATTAGTAGCATTTTTTAGGGATCATTACCAATAGGACTCCAACATCTTAGTTCTTTTGCACACTTAATAATTATGTACTGTCCAAGTCTAGTGTCTTGGCCAACTGACTGGCATGAACTTTCCATGTTGAGAAGTTTGTGCATTTTATGCTCTCTAGAGCTGTCATTTCTGCTTGAAAGTATTAAACATGTCACGATTTTATAAAATCTGGAGATCCACAATTGTCTTAGTTTAAATGTGTTGCCTGAGTGGATTGCAAATATTTCATTTCTTAGATCTTTGGCGATATCAAATTGTCCTAATATGACATCATTTCCAAATAGTCTTCAGTGCTTGAGCACCCTCCAATGTCTTTCTATTCAAGAATACCTGAGGCTTGAAGAGCATTGCAAGACAAATATAGGTAAGAAGTGGCCAAAAATAGCTCATATTGCATATATTTACATTGGATCACCAGAGCTTAGGAAAGAGAATGTTGCTGGTAACTGATTGTGTTAAAATAGAATACAGACCAAAACATCTGGTCATGTTTTTGGTATGTGGAATTTGACATTGTCTTAAAATGAATCAAAATTACAATAAATTATTTTAAAAGAAATAAGAACCATAATAAATTGTCTTAAAAGGAATCTAAACTATTCAACATGGTAATAGTTTATAGGTTTCAAATAATGTGCCTTAATCATTAAATAATAATGTTTGTTTGTTCAGATTTGATTGATAGACTTATTCTTTGCATTTCTCATTCTTTGAGGATTGTTAAATTTTTTTTTATTCACTTTTCTATCTTTCCAGGTTTGAACACCAAGAAAAAAACATAAAAGATTGCCTTAGAACTCTCTTTTCTCTTATTAAAGAAGCCGATAAAGCTAACAAAATGATGGAGGAAGCTCGCACTTCATATGTTAAGAATAGACTTAGAGCCAATCCAGCATTCATGGAAAGATTGCGTGCCAAGACTATGAGATTGCAAGAATCTAAAACTCTAAATGCATAAGAGTTTGATATACAAACTTACCTTGGGTAATTCGTCTATGCAGAGTTACCTCATTCGCTAGATTCATAACTCTTCACATTGAAGCTTCCCATACAGGTTATTGGTAAAGCAATCGTTTATGCAGGAATCAATGTATTTCTATTTACCAAATGAAAAAAGAATCAATGTATTTCTTATTTGCAAATTTTGCTAACCTATCTACAAAATTTTCATTTCTTTGTAAAACAATAAATAAACTTTTGGATGCATTCCTTGCTATCTATTCCTTTACTAAAAGCAAGGGATTTAAAGAAAAATCATAATATACCATATATAGTTGGAAGGGGAAGAAAAATAAACTATTTATGTAAGTGTGAATTAAAGTTCTAATTTTAATTTACTAGAAGTGTTTGGTTATAGAGATTAAACTATCCTTCAACAAAGCTTATCCAAAATCTAGAATAAATCCCTAATTGAAAATATATAAAAAAAATTCCTTTTTTGAGCTGAACATTTGCAAATATTTTTGCTATTCTTATATTGTGATTACAAAAAAGACAACTTGAAGAATTATTGAGTTAAAGAAATAAGTTTTCAGATAGTTGATGAGTTTTAAAAATGGTTAATAATGAAGGAGTAGAACTAATCCAATTAGATGAAACTTCTAGAAAATGATCATCTAGGCTAAGTGGAAGTGCAAAAACTCTAGCCTTGGCCTAGTGGAAAGAAATGATCAATAAAAAACAAAATTAGAACTTGATTCAAATAACATGTTAAATAAAATATTGTTAAAAAATGCCATAAAATATCCACTAAAAGAACTATGTTTCAATAAAAAAAAATGTCAAACAAAATATAAACTAAAGATTGATTTTCATTAAGATCAAAACATGCAAAAATAAAATCTTTCAAAAATATATATTCAAAACAACATACAAATCTCGCAACAAATATTTTACACAAATTATAAATAAAAAAACATAACACTAAAAGAATATTATTCAATAAAAAAAAATCAAAAAGCACAGAAACCAAACCTTATTCAATAATTCAACTCTATTAAATAAAATTGAAGCTTGTAATATAAAAATCATCCCAACATAACCCAAAAAAAAAAAAATTACATTCAATTAAACAAAAAAAAAAAAGCAAAAAGAGTCAGCCAAAAACATATGGAAAAAAATAAAAGAAAAAAGGAAGAACAAAAACATACAAGAAAAGTTTGTTTTTCATGCCAAGCTTCTTCTCATTCAAACCACCTTTAATACTAATAATAATGAAAAGTAAAAAAAAAAAAAAAAAAAAAGCTTTGAAAATCAGGTAAAAATACACCTATCAACCTGCTTGGGTGGTCCATTGTTAAGTGGTAGTTTCTTTTCTGCTTGGCTGTTTTTCTGTCAAATACAAAAGTATTATTAAAAAAATGGTACACGTGTAAACGCAGATTCCTTTAAAGATTCTTTTTATATAAAGTAGAATTGATATATTGTTTCCTTTTATTTAATTTGTTTTTCTTGCAATAATAAAATCACTTTAAGATATAGTGTTTTTTTTTTTCACTTAGAAAAGTAAATTGGGTAGAAGAAAAAAAAAGAATGAATTGGTAGAAGAAGCAACATGAACTTACTACTTTTTTTATTTCAAAATAGGATATTTGATCACAAAATTAAATATTTTAAAGTGTACTTTTTAATTAAAAATCATAATTTCAAAATAAGTAAAAAGCTTGTAAGCATTAAAATTTAAATTTTAAACAGTCGGATCTATTGAATGACACATCTTAAAAATAATTATATAAATTAATTGAACTAAATTTTAAATTTTTTAAAATAAAAAATATAATAGTTAATAGAAAAACTTGTAATAACGTTGAAAATATTTTTTTTTGCACATATAAATTATTTATAAAAAAAATGAGAATTGCCTCTATATTAACTTGGAGTATGGTTTTAAAGCTTATTATTGAAATTAACCTTACATTTTAATTATTAAAACTCAAAACTTTAACTTTTAAAGATTAGACTTTAATTTTGAGAAAACATTAATTGAAAAAAATTATCTTGTTTAGTCCAAACTTAATAACATTTCAAATGTATAACGAAAAAAATGTCGTTTACAAGGTTTAATTACAATTTTTTCATAAGTTATTGCTTGAATGCTAAGTATAGACTTTCTTTCCTTTATCCCATTAAACTACTACAATTTAACCCCTGATGATTTATAGTTTTTACAATAACACCCCCTTATTTTCATTTTTACACATTAATATTTTTTTAAAGTTTTAATAATTATTGTCTTAAGGGTCAATGATGTCAGTCTTTTAGTAATAAAACCTCAAATTTTCACATTAAAATTTTCTTATATCATTTTTTTAATGAAATTATGTGTAGTTACAATAACATTTTTCAAATGTGTGTTTAATATTATGAAACAATATGATTATAGTGCATTTTTTTTTATTGATCTCATCGATCTATTCATACCCATATAAGATTTTGTTAAGTTGATATTTTTAATTTTATATTTTATAAAAATAAATAAAAATAAGAGTATTTCCCCCCCCCAAAAAACCGTTTTTGTTCATTTATAAAGAAAATAATTAACTCTATGACAAGGATAATAAACCAAAATCACATGATTTGAGTTGATATAATATTTTCAAAAGTTCACATGAATATTTTTGTTATATCATAGTAAGCACCTTTTAATTGTTTGCTTTTTTTTGTTCTTTTGGCAAAGGCTTTATAAAAATAAACCAAAATCCTAAGATTTTGGTTAAATTTGACAATTTATGATTGTATATTTATGTTCGTTTATCTCTTATCTCATACATATAAAATGTCAAAGTTTATGATAAAAAAATTTGTATCAACATGTTAAATATAAAATATAAAAATTTTATTTTATTAAAATTTAAATATATCATTTTCATATATTTTTTATAATTTTTAATATTATATCATTTATCATATTTTGAATTTAATTTTATTTATGTAAAATTAATTTAAATTATAAAAAGTAGGGGAAAGTTGGAGTTGATAAAATACTAAAAAAAAATCAAATTGGCATTAAGAGCAAAAACTTGAAAACTTAGAGGTACGTAAATAAATACCAGTACAAGTTTTAATCCTTTACTTAAGTTTAACCGGCAGCACCGGTTTCCCGGTGGGTCCTAACCGGTTGATGGGAACAAACAAGAGGGAGGATCTATTCGGCCGTCCTTCTGACGCGTCTCGTGACTCGAGAGCACGCTACCCGAGAGCTGTGTTTTCCTCATAGACGGGGTCAATGAATGACAAAACGACACGTGTAATATTTCTTTTTCGTATTAAATCCCGTTTTGCTTTTGCAGTTTTACTGTGCTGTGCTTTTTTTTTTAATTTAAAAAATAGTTTTTTTTCTCTTGGAATTGTGGAAAGGGCGCTGTTAGGTGGGGAAGTGGGCCCACATTGATGGCGGGGTGTGGGCTGAGTCGGGATAAGCTTACTAGTTGACCAGTAAGGTCACGCCACGTCACCATCATTACAGCCTTTTCTTTATTTATGAAAAAATCCCCCTTTCTTTTTAGATTTCGTTTTCAGAGTATTAATGAGAACATCTTGCAATATGGTTTCCAATGCAATTATGTACATGGATTTATTTTTCCTCAATTAGCAATATAATAATATCAATATAATCTTCAATAATATTCATACATTTTTCATCACAGTTTGAAAATCAAAAATAAAAAATAGTAAATATTTGAATTTAAATTTTAAATTTATTAAATAAAATTTTAAAATTAATTACATAAATCAATTAAAATAAACAAACATAAATAAATTAATTAATTAAATATGTAAATTTCATTTAAATTTTGTTTTATCCTCGTTTTAAAAATATTTTAAATGTGAATATTTATAATTTCTTCTTATATCCTTACAGTACGGCAAAAAAATTGCTCAATAATTTGTCATAGATTATAGAAGAGAAATGTTTTGCAAATTTATTGATAAAAAAATGTTAAATCTAATAATTTATATATTTGTTATCATATAAAATATTAAAATCTATATATTTTATTATATTTTATAAAAAATTACATATTATAATTTTTATTAATATAAATATATAAAATATTTTTTTTTTAATTTTATTAAATTTATATATAAATATTATTAAAAATTTCAATTATTTTATTTTTATATTTTATTTTTCTTTTCATTTTTATATTATATTATTTATTTTAAATTATTAAATCTTAAAAATACAAATCTCCTCCCTTCATTTGAATACAAGTTTAAATTAGCTTCTCCCTCTTTTTATATAGGGGTATAACAATTTTTTTATGATAGAAAGAAAGTAAGACAATATGCCATATAAAGCATTGACAGCATGTTCTACTGCTCCCGCAGTAATTGTTGCTTTTCCTGCAGGTTACGAAAAGTAAATGAATAATAAATATCGCATCAACTATATATTAAAATAGATAAAAAAGATAAAAAATTTTTAAATTAAAATTTAGTAATCATTCAAAATTTTGTTATTTTTTACAATTAATTAATTTTTTAAATATTTATTTTCATTAATTAAGTCATTATTAAAAAAATTAATAAATTATTTTTAAAAATTTAATTAATGCAAATAAATATATAAATGTTCAATTAAATGACAATAAATATTTAAAAATTTAATTGATTATAATAAAATATTAAAAATTTAATTAATTATTAAATTTTATTTGAGAAAATTTTTAACCCCTATGCGATAATATATAAGTAGATGAAGTATTTTTTTAAACAATAGGGATAGCATTTTAAAAAGAAAATCTAACACAAATAAATTTTCTAACCCAAAATTAGAGACTTAGGGTAAAATTTTATAATTTCCCCCCTTTGTTTTTTTGTTTGAGAGCTTACATTTTGAATAGCATGGTCGAAAAATCATTATTACTTAAAATATTAAACTTTTATTATCAATATGAATAAATTACTTGCTCAAATTAATTTTTTTGTTAAATAATACCATTTTATTTTATAATAAAAAAATTTGAAAAATTTTAGTATTTTTTTAATTTTTTCCTTTTTTTATAATTTTATATCAAGGTTTACAGTATTTTTTTTTTATAATTTTATTTTAAATATCAAAGAATCTTATGTGGGTAAAACTTATTGTGGTAGTGACTTGTAAAACTCTCTTTATGTTTTCGTAAGATATATGTATAATAGGAATTGATGTGTGATTTTACATCTTACACCAATTTAATTTCTTTACTACTAAAATTTAGTGGGCAAATTTGAGACTATAAAATGTCACGATTTTAAGTGCCATTTATAGCACAAGTTTTAAATATAATCTTTCTTTCTCAAAATAATTATTTTTATTTAGTGATAGATCCCAACATTTAATTTTGTAAGAACCAACTAAAATTATATATATTTATTTATTTTGTTATTCGAATTAAGAAGTGATCGTCAAATACAAACATATGTTCCACATGGATATGCTCATTTTAATTTTTTTTTTTTATATTTACATTATCTAAACTCTGTAACTCACGTTTACATTTATTGCCTATGTATTGAACAAATAATTGGAGAAGGTGACTTGAAGGTGATGCATTAGGTGTAATTTAATAATTTGTATATTTATATTATGAAAAATATTAAAATTTAAATATATATTATATTTTATATAAAAATTAAGTATTATAAATTTTATTAATATAAAAATATAAAATGTATTTTTAATTTGATTAAATTTATATATAATAATTATTAAAATTTTAAATTTTATTATATTTATATATTGTCGTTATACCGTAATTTATGTTATTGGATGCGCCAAACTCACCACCGGCCTCCGTCTGTCCCCCAACCTATCCATCTCTCTTGCGAGACTCACACGCTATCTAACAAGGAGTGCAGCAGCGTGCACACTGCTCGTTACATGCCATTTTCTTCCCCTTTTTCTTTCGTCTTTTGCTTCTTTTTTTTTGTTGAGAGGGGAAAGTGATTCCTTTCGATTTTAATTTCTCGTTTTATTTGTTTACGCAACCAAACAAAATGGTTTTAAAGTTTTTATTTGTTTTATTCCTAAGGCACATTTATTTCTATTGCTTGATTTTAATTTTTCAAATATTGTTAATCACAAAATAAGTTAAATTGGTGAGAGTTGTATTTACATAAATAATAAAAAAATTTTAATAGTTTTTGAAAGAAATAATCTATTTAATTAGAGCTATAATCATTATATTTTAATTATTCAATCATAATTTAAAATTATATAAATTCATTAAAATTTTAGCAAATTCTGACCTGAGGAGTGGAGTTGGATCGAAAAATATCAAGTTGATCTTCTTTTAGTTGAGATTGGTTTTAATTTTTCTCATTTTCTAATCATTTTTGTTATGAGAGGTTGAAATCTAAAAATAAAAAATAAAAATTGTAAGTATAAAGGAATGAATGCGTTATGAAAATTTATGGAATTGGATGAACTATTCGAGTTAAGTCACATATTCGAGGTGCGGTTGGAAACCAAAAGGTCAGCTTTGTGATCCAAACAAAATCATGGTGAGGTAAGATTGGAAGAATCTATCGCACCACACCTCTAATTTGTCACACGGGACCTTTTAGGTCCATTGAAAAATTATTTCTTCCACCACAGCTATTGTTATCCATGTTTTTTCTTTTTTGCCCTTGAAGGTATGGTGTAAGGATCAAAATATTCTTGTCATTTTATCTTTCTTTTTTTTTTCAAAAATTATAAATAATTTTGTCAATTCAGTATAATAAATATATATTTACAATTGAGTAATTAATTAAAATAAATAATTACATAAAAATATTTTTAAAATTTTTTTAGTTAAATAATTAAAATTTTTATTACATATAAATTTTAAATTAATATCTTTAATGATTATTTTTTATCATATTAAAATTTATATCATCATCGTTACTTCATTTGTATCAAAATATATATTTTTATTATTGATTTTAATTTTACTGTTATAATCATTAATTTTATTATTATTATTATTTTTAATCTTATTGAAATTAAATTTACCGTCCATCTAAATCTAAATAGACCCTTAGTTAACAAAGATAAGATATGCGGGACTATCGCTAGCAAAACAGTGATACCCTAGTTGGATGCTAAGAATTAGTTGTTTGTGGGTGTTATTCATTACTTATTTGTGATAACAAGGTGCATGCGGCACATGTTAAGAACATAAACTTAGTTATCTTATGATCTTAAATAAAAAATTACATCGTCACATGATCTATTTGAGTTTGAATCATGAGTGAATCGTGATTATTTAAATGTATAAATTTAATTGATGATTTTTTATTAAAATTATTTTAAATACATAATTTTTGATCATTAAGTATGATATATTTTATTTTAATATAAAAAATTAAATAATATATTTATTTTTGAATATAATATATCTTGCCTATCTATTTTTTATTTTTTTATAAAAAAAAAGGTTAATTCATACATTTGCATGTGTGCAGTACGGAAATAAAGTATTGTTGAACTACTCCACTAAAGAAGCTTTATGAATGCCTACTGTCATCGACAATCAGTGGATTTCAACTCTATTGCCTATTTCTTTGGTTACAAAAAAGCTTTTACAACGATAAATTATCGTTTTATAACGACATTAAGTGTTACTAAAATAACTTTTTTTAGTAATATTAGTTGCAAAATGACCATGGATTTTGCTTCTAAGTAGTATAAATCTATGGCGTATGAGTGCTTATTGAAGCTTTTTACGTGCTGGAAAAAATTTTCAACTCGTTTTTTTATTGCTTCACCATCATGATTCACGTTTCAGGAAAGGCCCGAAAAATCCTAATTATTAAGATCCTAGTTGGCTTAGGGTGTTTGATGCCCTATTAATTCTGCAGTTCAATCACTTTTTATTGTCGGACGCATGAGTGTAAGCAATATATTAGAATTTGAAAATTATTTAGATTCTATTTAAATAAAATTTAAATTTAAAAATTTGAATGATTTGATTTATAAAATGAATGGAGCTTGAGCATATTAATATTTAATTCAAATAATTGATCAATTTAATTAAATTTTTATATTTTAATTAAAAATTATTATTTTATTTATATATAAATTTAAATTCAAATATATATAATTGAGATTTAAATTAAACATGAAAATCAAATTTATTTTTTATTTAATAAATAATTTTAATAAAATAAATTCAAATAATTTAATTTTATTTCATATTAAATTAAAATTTAAAATTTAAAATTTAAAATTCAATTAAATTCGAATCCAGAATAAAAGTTTAACTCTTTCCAACTCTTTACCCTCGTTTCTACAATGATCAAACTCATATTTTAATTTGACAAAACTACCCTTGGCTGGTCAAAAGCAGTTTGAACTAACCGAAGTACGCTGAAAAGCCTCAGCTGCTTATTGTTTAGGGTTTCTCTCTTCTCTCTGGAAAAAAGTCTTCTGTTGCTTCTCGAGGATGGAGTCCAGCGGCGATGACGTGGCACGAATCCGCCGCGAAATCCAAGCTTTAAAGGACGAGAAAGCCTGCATAGAACAAAAGATTTCAGTCCTCGAAGCTCAGCTCCAAGAAACAGCGTCATTATTACCTCAGCTGCAGCAAAACGGCGATGTTTGCAATGGTTCCTGTCCTCCAATTACCGCCGTCGGTGCCAACATGGCACACGGACTATCGGCGGATAGTATTTACCGTTATAGCCGCCATCTTTTGCTCCCTTCTTTTGGAGTCCAAGGTAAAAAAATGGCTCCTTTTTTTGGATTTTAATGTTAATTTTATTTAATTATGTAAATTTATGTTTGATTATCGCTAATTACGTTATTGAATTGAATAAAAAGCTTTTTTTTTTTAAAAAAGTCAATAAATTTGATAATTATGTGAGAAATTTCTTAAAGTGAATATGTTATTTGAGAAGAAATTGGCACTTTTTTTTTTTTTTTTTTGATGGGAGCAAAGAGAAGGTATCTGTTCTGTTTGAATCAAGGAATAGTTTTTCAAAAAGCCTGCTAATCTTTAACATGCTACGGTAATATGACATGAATATGATATAAAAAAAGTATACGAAAGTGACATATTTTAAAATTTTAGTAATAGTTATATATAAATTTAACAAAACTAAAAAAATTTATTTTATATTTTCGTATTTACACGAATTGTGATCTGTAATTTTTATGTAAAATATAGTACGAATACATGATTTCAATATTTTATTCAACATGAATATAAGAATGCTAGATTTAGTTTTTTCTTTTGACTAATCTAGTTTCTTGGTGTTGTTTGTAGCGCAATCAAATCTCTTGAAGTCTTCAATATTGGTTGTCGGAGCTGGAGGTTTGGGCTCGCCCGCTCTGTTATATCTAGCAGCTTGTGGTGTTGGTAGGAATAAGATGCAGCATTTTGAGCCATACCCGAGATTTCATTTAGTTCTTTTGGCATGGTGATTGAGAAGGGGTTTATTGTTTTTATTGTTTTTTTTGACTTCTAGGTCGGTTGGGAGTTGTCGATCATGATGTGGTTGAGCTTAATAATATGCACAGGCAGGTATAAGTTTTAAAATTTGCAGTTGAAAGTAGCTACCCGTGTTATTATTTAGGGTAAAATACACTATTAGTCACTTAATTATGTGGTATTTTAAAAATGTTCACCTAACTATTAATTTTTCAATTTAGTCACTTATATTTTAACTTTTGAGTAAGTGTTTTTTTTTTAGATGAGTACCGATTATGTATTTTATGCTATTTAGGGTATTATGGTGTAATGATGTTGTTCCTGATCAGCAATATCCGGCTAAGTTATGAATCATTCGATGTCAATGTAAATCCGGAAGATTCTTAGTCCTTTGTTTTCTATAGCTTCAACATTATGGTTCTCATTCTTTTCATCTATTAGAATTGAAGGTGGCAAATGGGTACTCACTTTTTGTTATTGAACCATTAACTTAGAGCTTCACTCTTTTTGATTGATCTACATTTATGTTAGTGCTCTGATGTGTTATGTCTCTTGGATTTCCTCCGTATGATCTTCAATTGTGACCATGAATCTTCTGCTACTCACCATTTTTTTATTGTTGTTGATTTGCTGTACTTCAGGTCATTCACACTGAAGCATATATTGGTCAGCCAAAAGTAAAGTCTGCTGCTGCTGCTTGTCGTGCGTATGTTACCAATATGGGATCCAGCCCTGTTACAATATATTAAAGATTAAGTTGTAGTGTTGAATAAAGCACGTTACATGTAGTCACTTGTAATTTCTTTCATAATTTGCTATTCTTGCTTTTATCTAATAGTGTTGAATTCCAGGATCAACTCCACTATACAGATTGTTGAACACAAAGAAGCTTTGCGCACATCTAATGCTTTGGAAATTTTGAGCCGGTATCCTTGTTGATGACATTGAAATGTTATTCTTTCATTCTTTCTTCCTCTCTTGTTAGGTAATTCATGTGAGGTGTGATTTCCATGACTGCTGACATTTCTTAGATATGACATAATAATTGATGCAACCGACAATGCTCCTAGTCGTTACATGATCAGTGATTGCTGTGTTGTGTTAGGAAAGGTAAAGATATCAGTGCCATGTCCTTAGTTTATTCGATATTTGTAGTGCTAAAATGCATCCCCAAGTAGCAAACCTTTTCAGCTGATCGTGTAACAACTCAATTACTAATTGCTTCCATGTTTACATACAGCCTTTAGTATCAGGCGCTGCACTAGGATTGGAAGGGCAGGTATGTTATATAATTCATATTCCGTATTTCATTGGTATAAGTTTGCATCTGTTAAGATTGTTTAAAACATCTTGCTCAAGCTTCAAAGCAAAACTACATTGGTTTATTTTGTAGCTGACTGTTTACAATTACAAAGGAGGTCCATGCTATCGATGCCTATTTCCAACTCCACCTCCTACAACTGCTTGTCAAAGATGCTCGGATAGTGGAGTCCTAGGAGTGGGTATGTCAAGATATTATTCCCATTTTGCAATCCAGATCTAAACTATTAGTCCATTATTCTGCAATTTTCCTGCAAATGATGAAAAGGAGGTTCAAAGAAACTTCATTTACGTTGAATTAATTCCTGGCAGTAAACCTGCTCTATTTTGTTCTATCTATTGTCAGATAATTGTGGGTTTTACCTCATTAATTTGCATGTTTTCTTTTCCAATGCTTGTTGATCTACATACTTCTAGTTCCTGGAATTATCGGCTGTCTTCAAGCGCTGGAAGCCATTAAAATGGCAAGTGCTGTCGGTGAACCACTTTCAGGGCGGATGCTTTTGTTTGATGCGTTGTCAGCTCGAATTCGTATTGTATGGTCCATGATCCGCCTATTCTTCCCTCTTTTGGTGCCATTTGTACTAGTACTGGATATATAGTCTTTTCTGATAACGAATTTGGTATTACTTAGGTCAAAATAAGAGGTAGGTCAGTTCAATGTGAAGTTTGTGGAGAAAATACAACATTCAACCAACAGCAATTCAAAGATTTTGACTATGAAAAGTTCACTCAATCTCCATTGTCAACGGTAATTTTGCTTTCTACTCTCCTTGTTCATAATTACGTAATTTGCTTTCAGTTGACATAGCTATTCTGTAGTTAGTTTCACTCATGTTACTTCACACAGGCAAGACAAAGTACTGTATAGTTTGTATTTTATTTGTCATAAATTTTGAGACTTGGGCTTTTTCTTACTGATCATACTTGCCTTCATCCTAATGCATTCAGTCTCCACCGAAGCTGAAACTGCTTGCCCCGGATTCTAGAATAACCAGTAAGGAGTACAAAGGGAGGATTGTTGCTGGGGAAGCACACGTTTTAGTTGATGTGCGACCGGAACACCACTACAGGATAGTTTCTATCCCGAAGTCCTTAAACATTCCACTTGCAAGCTTGGAGGCTAGGTTGTCTGAAATTTCTGCTGCACTGAAACAAGAGCAAGAGCAGGAGGGCACTGGTTCAGGTGCTAACCTGTATGTAATATGCAGAAGAGGCAATGATTCACAAAGGGCTGTGCAATACCTCCACAACAAGGGTTTCAATTTAGCTAAGGATATTGTTGGGGGCTTGGAGTCATGGGTCCATGATGTGGATCCCAACTTCCCCATGTATTAGTACAAATGTCATTTATAATCTCATAGATGTTCGTGTTATAATCTCATATTATTTTGATCCAATCCAAAGTAGTCATGAATTTAATTTTGATGCAACGGTAAAAAAATGTATTACTTATGCTAGTGTAAGTGAATCTTTCCTCCATTAAATCATATCATGATCCTACTTTGGTCTGGGATCTTTACATCTCTGCTAACTTGCTTGTGTGGTGTGTAGGGTCTTTTGTTCTAAAAAACCTGTTGCCAAGGTTCCCAAGAACCCAGCAGCAGAGCAAACAGTAATGTACTGCTAGTACATAATCATGGGCATTTGTTAGCTCATAATAGCAAACATTACATTGTATTTTACATGATCCAATAAAAGACATCATGAAGCCAATGATCATATAGCAGTTTACATGAAGTCGAATATCCTTACAGCAATGCAAACCAAGTTTGGTTATTTAGGCTTCCATTGCCATAATCTGTAGAAGTTCTAAAAACAATCCTAGATACCAAACTGACATAGAAACCGAACCTGAAGGAACGGGGTTCTGTTTACTGAATGCCGATTCTTACCGCAGAACAAGGCATTCATCCGTCCCGGCCACCATTGCACGGTGGGAGTTTTTGGTGATGGTATTCTCTTTTGCAAGAGATTGAGCTTTAGTATCAGGATCCTCAAGCAAAGTCCCAGAAACGTTTTCAATGCCATCTTTGCTACTGGCAATGGCTTCAAAGATAAGGTTTCGTGGAACCTCTCGTCAGAGAGAGAAACCTCTGCAAGGAGCTCCAAGCATTTTCCTCAGATGTCTCGTCATAGTCCTTCCTCCTTTTTAAAGCCATATGACCACTAATTTCCCACACAGCTGGGTTCACCCCAAGAGCTTGTTTCTCGGCATAACACTGTTTGTTCAATTGACAAATTGCAAATTCAATGGTAAGAACTGGCAGTACCATGGAGATATAAAAACGCGTCAATTATGGTTCTAGTTTGTTACCTGTGGAAGGAGAAAGATTCACTTTCCACAATCAGAGATGAGGACATTGTATGGTATGTTGTTATCTTGAAGACAAATGCAGGCATCAGGCACAGTGTCAGACAAGTCCTGGAGAGTGTTACCACCCCAAAGACAAGACCTCTGACCGGATACTTTAAAAGCTCTGAGATGATCATTCCATCACTCAAAGTGGATATCTTCTTGGTGGGAGCTTTCTCAATGGGAAAGGGCACACAGCCAAGTAGAAAGCCTGCAGTGATTGAAATAGTTAAATTGCCTTCTCTTTTCAAATTGTACGTAACTATATCTAACAGATATCATGGTGGCACAAAGTTTATGAGCTATGAAGTACCAAATTGGGAGGTTAAATTCCTGGAAGTGCAGGTGGTTGATTGTAGCAAATGCACCCAAGCTGTTGTAACGCAATTTGAAGCACGGATTCCCAGCTTCAGCTGCCATATAAAGTGCAAGCAAGAAGCTCTCACTGTGAATCCTCTGGGCCAAGCATTAGAGAATTCGAGGGATCAACAGCCCATGTCCATATTCAATAGGACTAACCTGTTGAATTGCATAAAAACAATGTTAATCTTATGGGAGTCTAGCACTCTTGCTCAACTGGTTAGTCTATAGTTTGATTAGGTAGAACTAACATACATTTGTGGCAACAACACTTGGAGAATTCTCAACATCAATGGGAGCATTTGGAAAGAACTGTACTTCACCGTCTTCACTTCCTTCAAACTGGAAGAGCACCTCTTCTTGCCCGACTTTGGTGAAGTTGAATTTGTTCCCATCAAAGGGCTGGAGGACTTTACCAACACGGAACTCAGTCGGCCTATTCTTAAGGTGGCGGCCCTCATTCAGCTGGGCAATAAAACCATATTCACCAGGAATCACCTAAAGAATGATAAACACAGAAAAAATTGATGGTACCAACAGCTCAGTTAACCATAAGACCTTGGTTTCGCAGGCAGTGACATCGTATTGAAAGAGCCCTCTTTGCATGCGATCCTCCCACTATCATAAAAGCATAAAATATTTTTAACCTTACAATTTTAAACACCTATCCACAAGCTTACATTTTCACGTACAATGTCAAAACTGTGGTCTTCTCTTCTAGAGGCTTCACAGGAAAAGTGTTTCATGAGGTCAATGAGATCATAAATCCGGAAGCAGATGGAAGTGTTCATAACTGACTTTAAGCCTTGGTGGGTTCAAAAGCACAACTGGATTCTTTCTCACTTACCTAGTTATGAGATCATAAATCCTGAAGCAGATGGAAGTGTTCACTGCTTTCCGGGGGCTGCAATAGGGCTTAAGTACCATGACCATTTAGCCCTCAACATAACTGATATTCCAGGAGGTTATCTATGTTTGATTTCAGCCAGTTCCTAAGAGAATCATATAATCTGAAAATAAGCATGTGTCTTAGATTCAAAACCCAGCGCTGATGCTTATATCACGCGGCAAAACAAGAAGGTTTCTGAATGAAAATGAAATGGTGGAAATGATGGAGGAACAAGGCTTGGCAGGGTGTCAGACAAGTTCGCTGAGGTAGTGAACTCCTGTAGTGTCATGGTTGGATCTCACTGGTGCAGTGATGGTTCTAGTGGTGCCACTGGCAAATGAGTGGGCGGCAACCAACTATTTCAGAGAACCAGCAAAGGAAATCATGTCTGGTACTGAAGAACCAGAAGCTATGCAACTTCCTCTGGTTCAAGAAACTATTTCAGTAAGGGTCTTTCAGAGTACAAGATTGAACCAGAAGAAAGACCCTTACTGAAGCTATGCAACTTCTTAGAAGCCCAACTCCCATTAATCGATGAATGTGAATGTGATCATCTTCAAGACACAGCAAGTTGAGAGAAAATGAATCCCAGATAGTTACCAGCATCATTTACATTTTATCTCAAATTCATTTTTTCCCCTTGAAGAAATAATTGGAGCATTTGCCCTTTTGGTAGAAGGGGAAAACCCAAAATAACATTAATCTTTGGTTTAAAGAGCATAAATTTCTGTTTTATTGATTCAAGAACCATCATTTTTTTTTTCGGAATATAAAAGTTTAGGATGAGGGAAGGCTTTCCCATTCCGAGACCAACGGGACTTACATTGAATTTACAGGTTACCTATCAAGGGAAACTGTTGGCAGCAGGATTCGAATCAACCTAATAAGCAAAGTCTTCGAATTTTATCAACTCATATAACCGCATTGGCGAATGTCACAAAATTTCAAACTAACAGATTTATTGTTCAAAGGTAATCTGGACTTTGCTGTCTAAAACTGCCTTCATATATATCTTGCACTATAGTAAATCCATTGCAAGTTTTTCAAGTCGATTTACAGCTTACAGCAATACATTTAACAAACATTACCCATCTAATAGATATGATCCTCTCAGCAAGTGGCATCACATCCTACGAGATTTTTGAAGGTTACAGATCAAAAGGTAAGCTGCAGAGTTCTTGGCAAGCTTTTTTGAAGATTTTTCATAACCCTTTTCTGTAAGTACAAGATCTCCAATTCCAATTTCAACTGAATATACGTATTTGCAAGCATCACGATCTCTAGCTTTCTCTTCCCTGCATGTCACAGCAACAAAAGGGCAGAAATGAATATTCGATATTTAATTTCCAGGACAGAAGACACAGAAACGAAGAAAGTTGATAATAAATAAAAGGGAAATGAAAGCAAGAGGTGAACATATGCAAATCACAAGGTATTACTCTTAAAGATTGCATTAATCTTTATCATAGTAAGAGCATTTCAACCAAGTTTCTCTAATTTTCCAATTTTCTTCAATGATTAACTGTCACGCTCTAAAATGTTAGCAAAAATCATATATGGATAATTGATAAAAACAAAAATAAAAAGTGTTGTGTTTCATATGTTGACACGATGATTTTTGTGTTTTACACGTTATAGATATTAAATAGACAAACATGGATGTATAAATTGTCAGGCCTAATTATTAGCAAGATTTTCACTGAGGTTTACATGTTAGATCTTGTTACCAAGGTAAATATTATAGTTTGCTCCTAAATCTACACTGTTAGAAATAAGACATATCAAACATGAGAATCACTTCTCTCATATATAGCTAGCTTTTATTCTAGCAATTCAGTTTTGGAATTCAATTTCCATACCAAAAAAACAAACTCATTAAAGGGATTAAATGTGTAAGAATAGGTTTAAATGTCAAACTGTGAAAGAAGTTCATGCCTGTAACAAGGTTTTGTCCACCTTCTCCTGCCACATAGTCCATACAACTGGTCTTGTGCACCAGTAATCTCAGAAGACCCATCATCTCCATCCTTTGGCAGCTCAATTTCATCCACCCCCAATAGATCTCTAAATATCTGCCAACATATCAAAACAATTTTGCTTAAATCTCAACTCCAAATTAAACCACACAATCACTACTTAGGCTAAGTTTTAGCCATAACACCCTAATCCCGGCCGTTATAGTATATATGTAGAGATATGTGAAGCTTTTTTCATGAGACAAAATCATGAACCTCCAATATTCATTTGGGTCCCGGCTGTGACGATCAACATTGCCATTTGGGTCCCAAAACTTGATTCTAATTTCATATATAGTATTGAGAAAGTAAAGTACGCACCAGCCACAGTTCTTTTAGATCAAAGTCGACATCCGAATACACAGCACCTGCCAGAGACTCTACAATGTCAGCCAAAATACCTGGATGTTGATCTTTAATGGTTTGATCATCTCCCTGTTTCACTGCACCTTCATACTCCTTAACCTTATAAAAAAAAACAAAACCCTTTGTCAGTTAATACTTCTTTAGAGCATAAACATTAAAGAATTGCATTACAATTATTATATTTGCAAGATGAAGTGAAAGAAAAAAAAAACACTTTCAATACCAGGTAGTCAAGATCTTCAATGTTTTTTCTCCTGACGAACCAGTAAAGTCCATGCTCAGCCGCGATGCGCGCGAGTTTCTTGTTGCTTACAATAACTTTTCGGAGATTTGTCAGCTGTTCAGTTGTCAGCTTGGGCTGCTCCAAACAAAAGAAATGGGTAGCAACCGCTAAGCCAAGCGCGGCGTCTCCGATGAACTCAAGTCTTGCAAACGACTTGTGTGGGTTGAATGAAGAGTGCGTCAGGGCTTCCACGAGGAGGGTTTTGTTTTTGAACGTGTAGTTAAGGATGTTCTCCACGGTGGCGATCGTCGACGGGTCCATGCCACAGGCGGAGGACGATAAAAAAAAAGATACATATTTTTTAACATGATTACAGTAACATGAGCAACAGCAACGCCAAAAGAGTTGCAAAAGCAAAGCTAGGAGAACCGTGGCAACCGCCATCTGGAAAGCAGACGCCGTTTCGACGTCGGAGGAGACACCTTCATCGAGTTGAGAGAACTGATGGTTCATGGTGACGTACAACTGTGATGGAATAATGGGAATTTGCTTAGGAATGAAGAATTTCAATGTTTTAACGCTAACAAGTTTTGGTAGAAAAAAAAATTAAAGACAAATATTTGTACAGAGATTCTTTTCTGAAAGTGACTTTATCTAAACAACGTGTTATGTTTTTATTGCCGGATTGCTGAATATTGTCCTAACCATAAATAATTCAAGCACTCATAAAAGTTTTAGTGCCAATGATGTTCTTTGTGAAAAGTAAAACTTTAGAAAGTTATAAGGGGAGAAAGTTTACAGATAATTATAAGATTTAAAATTTTGATAAAAATTTTATATAAATTTAGTAAAAATAAAAAATATATTTCGTGTTTAATATATTAATATAATAATTTTTATATTTAAAATATATTTAATATAAAATAAATATAATTGGATACAAAAATTGTCAAATTAAAAGAAGTGATTAAAAATTAAGAGAAAAAAGCAGTTTTTCCACTTTGTGGGATAAAAAAATGGATTTAAAGTTGTTTATAGTATTTGTTTGTAAAATTAAAAAATGAATTAATTGGTTCAGTGGTAAACTTCTTCATTCTTCTTCAAGAATTCAACATGAAAATATGAAAAAATTAAATTCAAATTGGTGCACTGGATGGTTGTAACTCGTTAGGTTGATCGTCAGTTATAACAAAAAAGCATGTATGAAAACTTGAAAATTGTACTGATACAAGAATCATCCATCATCCCTTGAGGGAATTTCAGAATATCATATATATATTTTCAAATTTAGAAAATTAGAATTTCAACATGACATTATGAATTTACTATCTTGAAGGGCTACATGATTTAAAAGTATTTATTCAGTCGATTTGATTAATTTTAAAATAAATTATTTAAAATTAAATTAACAAAATTATATTAATTTATTTTTATTAATCGAATTGAATTTATTAAGTTTTTGGATTAATTGAATAATAAATATATTTAAGATAAATTATGTTTTAAACTTTTAATTTCTCATATTTTAAATAAATTAAATAAAATTATCAAACAAAATATTCAAATATCAAAATGTTATATTAAAAACTCTAACAACTTAGAAATAAAATGATCCATTTCATACACTTTTCATTTTATATTTAGATTATGTAATATTTCAATTAAAATTTTGGTTAATTCGAATAATTTAATTTTCAAACCGAATTAATCAAAAATTAAAATTTTTCTAAAATTATTTTTATTAATTGATTAAAATTAATTCAATATTAATTAATCGAATTAAATCAATCTGATCAATTAATTCAATTAAAATCGAATTATAAACACTTCTACTTAGAATCACTCTTCATCATCGAGACATCTCACCAAGAAAGTAAGTAAAAAAAAAAAGTTTGTTTAGTTGAGATTCTACAATGAATGTGTTTCCAGATACAACAAACAAGCGAAGACATCAAATCAAAGATGAAATTGTTGGCATTCCTAAACCTTTGTATCCTAGCAGTCATCTGTGTCATGGTGAACTTCGTTTAAGCTAAAACCAATGTTTGGAGATTGAATGTTTATGTTTTTCTTTATTGTTGGATGCTAGCTACAACATGCAATAAGATTTATTTTAATTTGATAATTTAAATATGATATGAAAATGATACGAATAAAGAATATAAAAATAATATAATTTAAAATTTTAGAAAAATAATGAATAAATTTAATAAAATAAAAAAAAATTATATTTTATATTTTTATATCGATATGAATTGTGATATGTTATTTTTGTATAAAACACGATACGAATATAATATTTTATATGATACGATGATATGAATTAATAGATTTAGATTTACTTGTTTTTAGAGATATGACACAGATTCTCAAAAACTGACGATCAGAATCACAGATAGCCGGAATCTTGAAGGGCTCGGATCATAAAGGAAGCTGCGGAGTTCTCTGCTTCTTTTACTCTGGACTTCTCGTCTCCGGTGATATATTGCGTACCTTCTACAGTAGGAATCTTGACCGAAGACACAAACTTCTTCCCATGCGGACGACCTTCATCTTTCTCAAGTCTGAAAGTTGAAGCAATAAGGATCAAGGATTATATAGTTTACAAGATAGAAGGCAGAAAAGTAACAAAGATGTTGACAATATGTGAACTTGGAACCTGACATTACCCTTTATTAGGGGTGAGAAAAAACTCTAAAAAATTAAAAATTGATTCAAAATTGTAATATTTGATTAAATTTATATTAATTTTTTTATTTGGTTTGAATTAAATTTAAATATTAAATATATATATTAAATTTGAATATTAAATTTTAAATCGAGATCTGAAAAAAAAAAGAGAGTTGAACTAAATTATATATTTTTATTAATTTATATATATATATTTTAAATTTTTATAAAATAAAAATAATTATTTTATATATAAATCTATTTAAATATATTATAAATTTTATTAAAATAATATATAAAACTAAAAAAAAATTAAATTTAAAAATCAATAAATCAAACTGAATCGATAAAATTTGATTTATATCATATTAATTTAAAAAAAAAGATCAATTCAAATCCGAATTTTAAAAATTCATAACATTATGTATTATTTAAAAAAAATTAAACCAAATCTTATTTGATCCGAACCTTTATCACCATTAATCCTTCACCTTTTCCACCATGCCTTTCCGCTTAGCCTATTCTGCCAATTCCCTTTTGAAGGGGAGACTTCTTTTTCCTTTTTGTCCGTTATACACGGAAAGGCCTTTGTCCCGGTGTGAGGAAGACTTTGACATGCCTATTGCCACTGCCCCACTTAAGGCCCATAATACCTGTTGAAGTTCCATCACTAGTTCAAGTAGCTCGCTTTAGGGCTTATGCTTTTCTTTTTAGTAGATCAAGTCCTCCGAGTTTAAACGAATTGAAAGAGTTTCAATATGCATCCAAACCTAAGGCCATAAGCCCTACTTAAATTTCGGATTGGCCGGCAATCAAAGAAGCAACTACCTTTCTATGTCCCGTCTATAACTGGTGCTTGTCACCATTAATCCTTCACCTTTGCATCACAATAATAACAGTACAAGCTGTTGAAAAAATCAACACCCACAAGCAACATTCACACACATAATAATAAGCTGAAAAAAGTTTCTTAAAATTTTTTACTCAAAACTTAATCCAAAACTCAATTATACTATTTAAAAGCATACTCACTTAGCTATTCTCTTGGTATCTAACTCTCTGAAATTACCAAACTAAAACCAAAACATTTTATTTATAAGGGTGAAACCCTTTATACCTTTGCTAAACTTCCGATGTGGGATTATGAGATTCAAGGCAAATCCCAACAAATCCTCCATTGACTTGAATCTCTAAACACTTCAACAGTATCTGCAAAGCTAACACGCTTACCTTGTTTCTTTTCTTTCATCATAGGGATCCTAGCAATTAAGCCTTCATCAAGCATGTATAAGTGATTTTTAATCTTATTCCCTTGTAGAATCACACTACCATTCTTATATAATTTCAACCAATCATTATTACCATAATATGTGTACCCGAGAAGTTAACTCACCCAAATCAATCAAATTGTAGTGACAACTTGATACATACCTTACATGATGAAGTGTCCTAATAACACCATTGTGAGATCTAAGGCGAATACTTTCAATGCCTTAAATCTGCACCTTTTCTTTGTTAGCAACCACAATATCCCTATACTTTTCATTCTCATCCAACTCGACAAAGCAATTCCTATCATTGCAAACATGAACTGTAGCAACTGAATTTAAAACCCAACCTTTATCACTTTTCAAAGTCTGAGTCTCATCCACACAAGTTGTCAAACTAACATCATCATCATCAGACACGACAGTAGTAGTATCATTCTTTTCTTCATTTGATTTCTTCTCATCATTCGCCCTTTTGAAAACAGTCGTATCCCTTCTCAGCTTCCTGTAGCACACTTCGATATGTCTTTTTTCATCATAATAATAACATTCTATATCACTGTAATCTCTGTCTCTTGACTTGGATCTCTCTTTTGATCCGTCAATCCTCTTTTGAGTCCTCCTTCGATCAAAACCCTTTACAGCTAGTATACTCTCCCCAGGTGATGAGTTCTAAGCTCTCATAAACCTTTCATTCTCATGCAATAGGACAGTCATATCATTCAACTTCAAAAGTAGACCTACCCACCAACACAGTCTGAACTAAAGGCCTATAAGACTTGAGCAAAGATGACAGCAAAATTAAAGCCTTCTCTGAACTAAAGGCCTATAAGACTTGAGCAAAGATGACAGCAAAATTAAAGCCTTCTCTTCATCTTTTAACTCATCAACAGAAGGCTTTCTTCTGAATCCTATTCCAATTAGCATCAGACATTACCTCAGACTTACTATTCTCTAATGTCTGATCCAATCCTTGTTGTACTAACAGATCTTGAATCGTACTTTGCTATAACATAAAATTACTCTTTTCATCAAATAACGGAATCTCAAACTTAGGCATAGGCATACCAGACATACCTTCTTCAAACATCTTGAAACACTGCTTCACGATTTCTTGGGCCCACGAACCTTAAACCTCGAACTTGGCTCTGATACCACTTGTTGAAAAAATCAACACCCACAAGCAACACTCACACACAAAATGGCAAGCTCAAATCAAGAATAAGAACATACAAATATATTTGGTTCAGCCTAACTCAAAATGGCTTGCTCCGAACACAATCCACTAACAAATAAATCTTTACAATTGTGAGACTTTTAAAATGAGAAAAATCTCCTAAAACTTCTTATTCAAAACTTAACCCAAAACCCAATTACACCATTTAATAGCCTACTTACTTAGCTATTCTCTTGGTGTCTAACTCTCTGGGATTACCAAACTAAAACAAAAACATCTTATTTATAAGAGTGAAATCTTTTATACCTTTGTTAAACTCTCGATGTGAGATACTGGACAAATTCAAAACTCACTAACTTTCAATGTGAGATTATGAGATTCAAAGCAAATCCCAACCCAAGCAACTTCTCTAGGTAATAGTACGTATCTTATTTCCTTTTTCATAATAGTGAGTATCTTATTTTCATGTTGTGATTAGCATTGCTTATTGCATGAATTTCTATCTTCCCTTGCTTTTGACAAAACTCAAACAGCACCGTTACCGGTTGGGGCTATTGCTGCAAATGATCCAATGTAACTATAGGTTTCAATAAACCTCTAAAGATCTGCAAACATAACATATCATTTCCTTCAAACTCAACTTCGCAAACGGGCGGTGGATAATAGGAGAGCCGGAGGGGGCCTTGGCCCCTCAACATTTTTAAAAACCACTTACTCCCTTATTATATGTATATATATACATATTAAATACATTTAAATTAATCCATAAATTAAAATTATGAATTTTTTTGTGATTTCATTATTTTATCTATGCATTATAATTAATTTAAGAGATATTCAAATCCTATTGGTATTTGTACCTTTATTATACCTAAATATCATTACTTGCAAATTTTTAAAATTAAGAAATTTGTCATAAGTTTTAAATTACAATCATATAAATTTAATATAAATCAAATTAAAATTTTAATTTTTTCGGATGAGACTCTAAATTTTCGATGATGAGTATCAAGTGGTGTTTTTCCTTTTCTTTTTTTTTTTTTGGTATAAAGAGGCCATATCTAAAAGGAAATTGCAAGTTTTAAGAATAAAGCTCTAACTTTCTTTTCAACTTAATTGAACTTTTCCTCCGTATCATTTTCCTCTTTTATTTTTACTTTAGATCTGTATCTCATGTTGTTGTATTTTTTTCTAACAGGAAAAATTATATTGGAACTACTTTAGTCATTTTCGTGTTCTTTTTTCTTATAGTATTCATGTTGTATTGCTATATCATATTTTAGATTATTAGGCCTATAATTGACCATGAAACTGTTGGCATTATTTGAGAATTTTACAACTAAAATTTTGCCAACCGAACAGCAAGGAAAAGGGGGTTCTTGCAACTTGAAACAATTATAGGATCTTCATTCAGTGTATCAAAAATTAAAGGGATTCACATGAAAGGTGAAGAACAGAATGAAATGAAAAACAAACAAAAAAGAAAAAGAAATGACTGTAAATGACTGATAACATGTATAGTAGTGATCATATGAAATTCAAATAATAATTGTTCTTCTAACTCTTTGAAACTGCAGGTTCTTTTGAGGTGCCTTGATCTGGTTGTGATGAATTTCTTGATGCCTGATCAAGTTTCTGTTCTGGATGGCTGACATTGCTTCTTGATGCCTGACCAGTTTTCTGTTCCGAAGGGCGGCCATTGCCTGGCTTTGAGCCATCATATTTTGAACGTAAGAATTTATTCCAACTGTAAATCTCAAAAGCCAAAACTGCCATAGCCAAGAGCACAAGGATTCCATTGTATGCCCATTTCCAGATTCTGTTATCTGGTTTTAGAATCTTAATCCCTTGATATATGTTCACTGGGATCATAACCAGCAATGAATAGCCAAGAAAATGGTGATAAACATTCCAGTGCTTCCTGTACTCGTCTTCTCTTGTTGGCTTTAATCGAAAGGCTAACATCTGCAGGAATTTTTACAGGGAAATAACTGATCAATGAATAAATATTTGCATTTGTGGCATTGGTGGATCCACGCTTTCTGAAAGAGTGTTCATGGATACCTCAAAAAATTTTCTTTTGGACATTCCAAAGATCGAAAAACAAAAAATTTTCCTTTTGACAGCTTTTTCTTTGATAAAATTGATAAATCTATTATAAGTGAACACCCGGAAAAAAACTCTGGATCCGCCACTGCTTTGTTTTGTGAAATGAAAAAAAGCAAGAGTTTACTTGGGTTACTTGCAAGGTAGTGAATCCGAAAATGCTAATGCCCAGGACCCTGTGTGTATGGAAGGAGTAGTATTTTGACTCATGTCCAAGCAATAGTCCAAGTCCCCAGCCAATGCTTCCAAGAAAGTAACCAAGAGCTTGGCAAGAGTAATGAAATGTAAACCACCAAGGCTCCAGTTTAAATGGAAATTGCCTGAAGTACCTTGCAATAATAACTCCAATTGGCAATAATGTTCCCCACCCTATGATGTTCAGAACCCCATGTATCTGTTAAAGAGCAAAAGAAAAAGAATCAATCAGTGAAACTTTGGTTCTAAGTGCAAATCTCAATTCAATTAATTACAAGATGACAGGCATGAAAGAGTATTCAGAAGCAGGAATTTAAATTGCAGTCGCAGTCATGTTTTCAGTCCTGATTATGAGGCTTGCAAGCTGAGGCGGATCCATGTTTCGAAGTAAGTTGTCTATGGACACCCCAAAGATTGAAAATCCATAGACCCTGCTTCTGAAATACTGGATCCGTCATGGCTTGCAAAAGACTTAAAAAACAAAGAACTTCAGGGACATGACAGCCTTCAGGGAAAGTTTTGATCTATGTGTTAGTATCAAATACAATGATAATACACATTTGCCAATTTGTAAATCTGCTTACCTTTCTTAGATGATGCCTGTTGTGTCCAACGTCCTGACAATGCCCAGTCTGCATATCCAAAACCTCTTTGCTATCGAAATTCTGGAGACTCGTCGAATGCATCTTAGGCTCCAACCCTTCTGCAAAATACCCAACTTGCCACACATGATTCAAGCTTGAAATGTTGTACTTTTCATGAAGAATCAGAGTGGCAAATATGGTGAAAAATCCAATTTCAATTCTATGCTGTGCTGTCATATTTTGAACCGTCACATTTATCTCTGAAGGCTTGAGTGCACAGTGCCGCTTGGTATCTTTAGTAATGCTGTATGTTTTAACAACTGGAGTGTTTTGATTTGGCACCTTAATGGCTATGATGGCGCTTGTGCCAACCATCTGTGGCTGATCAGGGTTCACCCCCCAGGCCAGCCACCCCATATCAGTGATCAACTTTGTGCCAATGAGGACATTGATTTGCGTCTGGTTGTGACTAGTTTTGTAGTAGTTCCAGGCAAATTGAGCTTGTAAAGTTGATAATTTCTTGCATTTGGTGGTGTTGTTTCTTTCCTTCATCATTTCCAAGTAGGTGTCAATTCCTAAGAAATCGTCACTACATGGATGGAAGCGGCTGGAACTGAAAGCAGCACAGGCAAGAGTAAACAAGGCCAATATGAAAATCATATGCAGAGTAGAAGAATGCATTTTTTGAGATGGGTGATTCACCCTTTCTGTTTTTTAGCTATATATGCACAAATCCGATATTCCATCATTTATCCTTTTTGGTTGCTTCAATAAAACTTGACAATTCATGTTTTTTTGTTGCTTAAAACATTGGCTATTTATATATTCATATCATGTAAAATATAAAAATTATATGTTAAATTGTGTCAAAAAATACAAATTAAAATTTTTACTTGTTAAATTCATATATAATTTGTTAAAATTTTAAATCATATTACTTTCGATTTTTTTTTTATATCATTTTTGTGTTTGTTTTGAATTGTCTGGTCTAACTCCGGTGGCCATAGTAGCATCTTAATGAAAGTATAAATATAACTGTCTAGAAAACTTGAAAGATTAGTTTATCTTGGCTACTGTTTGGATCTGACAAAAAGTTTATTCCCCGGATCTGCTATTGGACTGAGGGGAATAAGCACAACTAGAACTTGAGGTTGCAAAGTGAGGAATCAGTAGTTTAGAGTAAATTATATATAGAACTCGTGTTTCATGATTTTACTTTTCATATGCTTTGCCCCTTGAACTAAGAAATTCCTTACCCTTTGCTTAAATTACACATAAGAAACAAAGAATCAGTTAGCCCTTAGCTTTTATCTTTTTATATTTTTTGTAGTATTCCTAAAGCTTAAGGCCAAGAAAAGCATGTACTTTTCTAGGCGTTTTTGGAAAGACTACTGTTGTTTTCCTTGCTCAAGGCCTCCTCATTTTTTGTGTTTGTGTCGTGTTAAATATGAAAATTTATTGTATTAAATTCATATGAACATATTAAACACAAAAATAATTTTTGAGTTTTTTCAACTTTTATATAATTTTTATTAAAATTTTAAATCATATTTTTTTTGTTTTTTTATATAATTTTTGCATCATCATGTTATATTTAAAAATTATGAGTCTGTACCATGCTGTCCCTCTTTTCTTTTACTTCCTATATTAGATTAGGATGGTATATGAAGTGTGTGAATCACTGTTCTTCAAAATTTATACTACCATTCACAAGTTTTGTAGGTTAGCCTAAGCCATGCCTCTGCTTTATTGGTTTTAACTTTTTTTCTTTTCCTTATTTAACCAAATTAATGATTATGGTTTATAACAAAATTGCTATGTTATTTGAATTCGAAAGTGTCGGATTTGAGTACGTGTCCAACGCATGTATCCTTGTTTTAACAATTTTTCATATATTTGGATGATTGATTTTTTATACTAATGTTCAATACATATGTGTTAGACAAAAAATACTTTAAGGAAAATGAAAAATTCAAGTAACATGGTGCAATCGGAGAAACATACTTGATGAATCTTGATCTCATTTTTATGAAGGAGTGCATGTCAATCTGGGCTCTCAAAATTTCCTCCCCCACTTTACAATACGCAAAATATGACTATATATCAATCGTATTAGGTATTTTTGAAAATATAACATGTAACATAGTAATATGATATGAAAATAGTACGAAAAAAATATAATATGATATGATTTAAAATTTTATTAAAAATTATACATGAGTTTAACAAAATCAAAAAAATATATTTTATATTTTTATATTCACAAGAATTAAGACACGTCATTTTTTTATATAAAATATGATATAAATATATGAATTATCAATATTTTATACAATATAAATACACGAGTTAGATTTGTTCAATGGTCAGGATATCTGCTCAAATTTGAAGATCCACCCAAGTTTTGAGAGGGTTTGAACAAAAAAATTAAAATCCATTAAATTGGTTTGGGCATAATTTTTAAACATGTTTAAATTTTGGGCTGGGATTTGTATAAAAGATTTAAAGTCTCAGTCTAACTAGATCCGACCCGAATTCAAATATATAAAAAATATTTATTTATATATATATATGTGAATTATATATAAATTAACTCACATAAATAAAAATTAAAAATAAAATTACATATTTTATTAAATTTAATTTTAAATTTTAATTTATATATATGTGAATTAAATTAAGCTTAATAATCTCATTAAGCTTAATTTAATTGCATTTTAAAAATTTTATATTATAAAAATTAAGTTTAATGGGTGGACTTTGGATTTATTATTTTAATTTAAGCTGAATTTGAAAAAATTTTGAAGTATGAAATTTTTGAACGGATCAAATCTAAATAAATATTTAAACTATTAATATCAAGCACAAATCGACTTAAACTTGATCTGACCCAACCTAACACATAAACGCTTCTAGCATAAATTATCAGGTTTAGTATTAAGATGCAGATGACCTAGAACAAACTCCGTGTGGACCTCACCTTTATAAATGGGTTGTCATATTACTTGGAGAAGCTAGGAAATGTTTGACAAACACATTTCCACTGTCGCAAACTAGCCAAATACATACAGTGTTTGACCCAAAATATGACTTCACCTGTATTTTAGTATTAGATTATTATAGTCAGAAGCCTAACATTCACATGGTTTTAATTTATTTTCAAACCGTGCCTAATTCTGGAAAAAAAATTGACTTTGCATTACAGAAATGACGAAGACTTTCATTAGTTCAGCATGCAAAATCCCCTTTACGCTTGCAAGGTTTTCAAATTTGACTAACAAAATGATTAAAAAATCATTTATCATCACTTTGTTGACACATTTCACATGAAGAGTCAGCCTTTTGATATGCATGATTCACATTTGTTTTATCTATTTTTTCACAAAGAAGCCCGAACTTCAGATTTGCTGCACGTCACTTATTATTATATAAATGAACTGAATTAAATTTCGGATGCGTATTTGTTTTATATTTGAATCGAGGAAGTGTGAACCTTTAATAAACATTGGTATGTGCTTTCTTCAACCTATTTTTTTATTTGAAGGCTGACCCTTCCACTAAGAGCAACAGTTCAAAATTGAAATCCTACATTTCATAGTTAAATTCCCTATAAATACCCTTCTTCTTGTCACCCTACTCTCCATCCCAAATCCCTATTTCATTTCTCTTCATCATCTATCATTTCTATCTTCTTATAAACAATCTCCATGAAGTTCCCAAAGCTATTTTTTGTATCGGTTCTTGCCATGGTTCTAGTCCTAAGCATTTCAGCAGCACCAAATTTTGATTCTGACAATCACTCAGCAGCTGTAGAGGATGATAATGATGCAACAATGCATGTATCCGAGTACGTTCCAGATGAAGCAGAAGGTCGCTTACTCTTGCAAAAGAAACGAACACGAAGGATTACTTGCAACAAGTTCCCCAGTATTTGTCATGCTAAGGGAAGTCTTGGACCTCAATGCTGCAAGAAAAAATGTGTTAACATATTGATGGACAGACTAAATTGTGGAAAGTGTGGGAAGAAGTGCAAGTACAACGAGATATGTTGCAAAGGAAAATGTGTTAATCCATCATTCAATAGGAGACATTGTGGTGGATGCAACAAAAGGTGCAGCAATGGAGAGTTGTGTGTTTTTGGCTTGTGCAATTATGCTTAGAAGAATTTTTTTTTGTCCCTTTTTGTTGAATATCTGTTAAATTTGTTTGATTTGTAAAAGCTAAATGTGATTCATTTAATTACAAATCTTGTTCTTTTCTTTTCTTTAAAAAGTTTTTTCATTAAGTGACTAGAGGTTCTTGATTTTTATAGGTATCGATATAATTAAATTTATCTATATCGAACTCAGTAGATTTATAAAAAAAATATTTTCTCACTGTCTTTTAAAGGATTCGAATCTAGATAACAGAAAAAGAAAGCACATTCTCGAGCTATCTCAAGAAATGATCAATAGCTGTAAGAATTTCCAAGTTCCACCAAGTCAATGACAGCCTAATTTTTTCAATGTTAGAGATTTTCTTCTTTGCTTTTCCTGCTAATCCATTTCAGTCAGTTTTCATAATAACATAGTTCACTACCTATCATTAGTCCGCGACGATTTATTCACCAGAACATCCAGATCTTAATTATCTATTGAAAAATAAAGCAACAGAAATCAAATACTAATTTTTGTTGTTTAAACCAACATTTAGTAGTAGTTGGGAATTTGATGAATTATTCCAAATATCCAGAGCTGAGAATGACATTTATATTACCATAATTTTTTTTTTCAAAATTATACAAATTGATAAGTTATTTGAATAATAAATTCAATTATATATATGACAAATTAAAGCATAATTCAATTAATTTATGTAATCATTTTTAAGATGTGACATTTAATAAGTACGTGGTTAAAGTTTTTTTTTTTGTTAAGAAACAGGACAGTCATTAATTTAAAATCATTTGGTTTGAGTTAACGTGAAATATCATATAAACCACACATACACACTCAGATTTCTTGATCTAGGAAGTTTATGCGAGACATTAACTTTTTTTCTGACAGTCTAAAATAGATAATTGGAGATCGTACATTCGAAATAATCTTAATAAATTACTACTGCAAGATTCGAATCCAAAATTTTTTCGTGAAAAAAACGATTAAACCAAAAACTTATTGGTAAAATATGAGCTTTAATTACTTGGAATGTCTAGATACCACCTTTGATGGGCCTATTGCTGATGGCTCGTAAGGGCAAAAAAAAAAACACTCATTTTTTTATTAAAAAAAACCAACATTAACTCAAAATTAATTAAATAATGTTAATGTGGAATCCCATATAAACCACACGAACACATTCAAATTTCCCTGTACGGAAGCCCATCTTTTCTTCTTAAAGCATGAAATATATGTATTTATATTTGTAGGGCTTATAGCTAAAAGCCTACTTACTACACATAAGAGATTTGCATTCATCAATGATATTCAAAATGTCAATGGGATTCATACATAATTAAGATATCTTGATTCAACCTGTCATTTGCTTAGAACTCCATGATCGCAAAAAGAAAGCAGAAATTGTCTATGATATTCATGAACACGAAGATATTTAGGAAGGCACATTGCCTAAATTTTGAAGACATTTGACTGATCTGTTCTTTATTTAATATTCTGTAGAAGGCAGAAAACGAGTAAACAGTCGACTGCGTTGTCTATGTTTGAACAAACTTAGCGGTTCTTAATTGAAAAAGCAAGATTTTTAGCTTGTATAATTTTGGTTAATCTTTGTACATGCTTTTGAATAAATCTAATACTTCATATATTTGTATCATATTAAATATGTATAAAATATGAAAATTATTGCATCATAATTTATATTGACATGTTAAATTTGATACACATTATGTTTATTTTTATCAAAATTATATATGATTTATTATAATTTTAAATTGTATCATTTTCATATTTTTTTTATATCATTTTTATAATGTATCTAAAATTATCACATTTATTTTTGAATTATTTTTTATATATTATTATTATTATTATTATTATTTCTTACGTTGTGCGTAGGATAAAATCTTTTACTTTTTGTTTATTTAATAACAGTTGAATAATTTTGACCATTCCACTAAGAGTAATGCCACATCGAGTAAACATTTTCAATTATGCAAAGTCTCTTATAAAAACCCTATCTCTCTCTCTCTCCTATCAATCCCACACATTCGAGCTTTGCTTTGCAACAAAAACCTGCAAAAAATACTTCTTCATCTCTTTCTGAAAATTTCATTCATGAATTTTAGAAAATTTCTCTTCACATTCATCATTGTTCTAGCTCTACTCCTGAGCATTCTTCATGCAATGCAAAATGTACAATTATTGTTTCTTTTTTTATAAAGGAAGGCACAGTTTTAGAACATATTTGATTATTCATTTATTAGTATCGTATAAAATTTTAAAAATTTATATATTCATATTATATTTTATACGAAAATTACATATTACAATTCGTATCAACATGAAATATATATTTTTTGTTTTATTAAACTTATATATGATTTTTATTAAAATTTTAAATTATATCACTTTTATTTTGTTATTGTATTATTATATCATATTTTAGATTATTAAATCTATTTGGGAATAGAGAAATTAATTATAAATATTAAAATTTAAATTTCAAATTTAGTAGATAATACTTTTAAGTGTTATACGATTATTACATGTTAGATGGATACTGCTTGCATTTAAGATAAAATATGAGAAAATAAAAAATAAAATAATAAATTAGTAAATGGGTGAGAAATTAATTGATTTTACTTTATAATAGCTTTGGAAAAATAAAAAAATTATAAAAAATAACCAAATTATAAAAACATTTAAAATTTAGCTCATTTTTTCATTGGTTGGATTAAAAAAATAAAAAAATAGAAAAAGAAAACGTTGGGAACTTTAAAGGGCCAGAAAGGCCCATGTAGAAAGGAAAAGGAAAGGGCTAAAGGCCTAAAGGCATTCAAAGGTGAGCGAAAAGTATAAGAGGCAGAAGAAGTAGACAAAACGGTGCCGTTTTAGCTGGGTCGAAGAAGGGACTCCAAGGAGAAAGCATCAAAAGAGCAAGAAGAAGAAGAGTGGCTCCGCTGAGCTGAGAGAGCAAGCATTTCAAATGGAGTTCAGAGCTCGAAACTACATCGCAGAAGAACAATCCCACGCGCTTCCTCGATCACGCGCCGCTATCCACCCTCTCTCTTCCCCTTCTCCTCCGACTCACCTCCGCCAGGTCCAAGTTCTCCTTTGTATTTCCTCTTTTATTCAATCTCTCTCTATCTTTCCTTTAATTACAGTTTAAGAACATATCATCGTAGGTTGATGATAACGTCGAAAATCGAAATAACGAGGAGTTCTTCGATCCGCTTAGAGCACCTGATTCTAACGCACCGGTTAAAATCGTCGATGGACGAGATTCTGAGAGTAGTTCGTATGGAAACGACGATTCTGCTCAAGTTCAAATGAAAGAATGGACCTCATTTAAGAGATTCTTAATGCAGAGATTTCCTGTTTCCAAAATGATTTCAATTTCTTCTGTAAGTTCATTGAATTTGTTTAGAACTTATATTTTAATTTTGATAATCGGATGTGTTTGGTACACAAGATTATAATAGGATAGGATAAGATAATATTATGAATAAGATTAGATTAAATAAGGATTAGGATAGGATAATTTATTTATTGGTCAAAATTATTCTTTATCGAAGTTTTTATAATTTAAATTATTGATATAATTTTTAGGGGTATAATAGAAACTATAACTTCAATTCCATGAATTAAAAATAATCCTCTCCACTTTGGGAAGATTGAATCATCCTATACCAAAGGATGATTAATCCTCCTTGTAATCTTATCCCTTGCTTTAGATACAAACCAAACATAATATAGGATGACTATCATCCTATCTTATCCATCATCCTTTGCACAAAAATGACCAAATAATTTAGATTTAGCTATGTGGCATTATTTTAAAATTGGATTACTATATACTTGCCATGTGTCAGTTTAAGTAATTATGTCACCTTTTATTGATTTGATGAATTCTTATTCTATATACCGTTTGTGGAGTTTAAAATCGCCAGAAATGAGTTTATATGATTAACACTTGTCTGTGTAAGTAGTTGTTAAGTAGTTTAAATCCGCTTGTGGATTTTTAAACTCCGGCACGAGTATATGGGATAATAGTTGTAGTTTGATATTAATATTTTTATTTGTAGTTAAATTGACACATGGAAAGAATATGAATTCAGTTGTGGAGCTTTTAAATTCCAATGCCAATGGGGGAATATCTGTTTTCTTTGGTATGAAGTTTGTTGTGAATATTTGGTGTCTTGCATAAGTTTCCCCTTCATGTGTCTTATAATTAGATTTTTGAAACTATACCACTTGTCACCTGATTTTTCTATTTTTTTGGTCATGACTTTGAGACATTTTTCTTCTGACAGATGTCCAATATGATAGTGAGAGGTGGAAAAGGTATGAAAGTTTCTGTTTGTTTCAATTTGTTTTTGTCAATTTATTTATTGATAGTCATATGCTTTTAGGTATTAGCAGTCAGCAAGTCAGCATGATGCTGTTACTGTTTATTTTTTTCCCCATTTAGTTTGAACTATATTCTGATTGTAGCTATTGATGAATCTAATTTGTAGCATATGAGAAGTATTCAACCAGCATGCATATGGAAGAACTGAATGATCCACAAAAATCTTCAGAAGAGGGTGCCAAAGTTATCACATGGCGGGAATATGTATCACGATTACATGAACTGAAAGAAGAAATAAATGGTGCTTGGCACAATGAAGATCGTGTAAAATCTTTGAAGTTGTCTATAAAGGTCTAATGCTAATAAAATCTAGGTGTAGAAAGGACCAAATATCTGCATAGTTGGCTAGGTTTTTATCTAAAGCCCTCCAAGTTATACAATTAGTTATATTGATGGTAATCATATGAGAATCTTAAATTCTGGAGGTACTTGATTATTAAAACCTAGCACACTTGCAAGTAGGTGGTCTCAGAATTTGATTACACTTGTTTCATTTCTATGAAGTAGTTAAATATTTAATATGCTCTTTTATCTTTATGAAGTTGAGTTGCTTGCCAACTAATATCAATCTGATGTGAAAATTAAAGGTCTGGGAATGATATTCTTTTATCTTGCTTGTATATGGAACTTTCTGGTATGTGCTTTTAAATTTTGTTCTCCTTTCTGCAGGTTGCCAGACTTCTAATGGATACATCAGTTTCAAATTTTTATCCAACATTGTTTGTCCTTACTACAGATGTATTGGACATGGTTGGGAACGTGGTATGGGAACGCATCAGGCAAAAAGCTGAGTTTGCTGAAGATGGAACCAAATTTTGCTCGTTACCAGGTTCGTATGTTGTTAATCTGTTTGAACATTCTTATTCTCTATTTCCTAGTTGCTTTCCATGTTTACTGATCCAAGGACTAATACACTGGTGTTTTTAGTTTTTAATACAAATTAGGGAACAAAGCACTATAGTCATTTATCTTTGAGTGCTTGCAATCTTACTTTCAGCTTTTTGATTGACTGTTGGTTTAACCCATAGTTTACAGTAGATTGTCAGTATTTTCTTCACTGTAGCAACTGGATGGTTTTACTGAAACTTTTTCTGGATTTATAACAGAGAATTTCAGAGCAAGTGATGTTTGTATTGATGCCAAAGAAACTTGCTATAATTGGTTTTGCAAGGTTGGTTCCATCCGAGAACTTCTTCCACGCATGTGAGGTTCATTTTGTATTCTCTTTTTTCTTTTAGTGCTTTAATAATTCTAAGGGATGCTGGTGATGCAATATTGTTCTTTTCTTTCCAGTTTTGCTTAATTTTGTTTGCTTGCTGTTTCTATTTGGCATTTACTTTTATCCTTTAGTTTTTCTCTTTTGTATTGTAAATTGTAATATAAAGTTACCTTTTCTTCCTCTTTGTGTCTCTTTCTTGCTTGTAAGCATGATTTTTACTGGATGGCAATTTGATATTGTATTTCAGTTATTTGGAGCTTGCTATTTTGCCTTGCTGGCGTTTTCTGACTGAACAACCAGCAGAGTCTCTTCAGCGCCTTGTTATGATGACAAGAGGGTTAGCAGATCCATTAGCATCTGCCTATTGTCGCCTGTATATTGCCCATCGTGCACAGAAGTTGCCCTTCTATGATACAGGTAGGTTTGTACTTTTATTTACACACAGATTTTCTTGTGTTGATAAATGATCCCTTTGTGTGAGCATATTTAGCATATTGCTTCTATAATTATCAGATTATCTTTAATCAGACTGAGGACATAGTATGGACTGGCTTTGGCTCAATCTTGTTTTGCTTTTCATATTCTAATTTCTATTTATTTGTTGGCATGACTTGTTTGGTACTGTTGTTGCAGGATATCTAATTACATGTGTTAATGACATCAAACTTATATTTACACAAATATCATCAGCAAAGGAAACCGCACATGGCTGTTTGGCTGACAGCAAAAGCTCACTTGTCAGTCTGATGGAACCAGCTATTGAGTTTATTATGAAATGCATATTCAATAATGCATCTCTGGTCAGTAATTGGGGTTTCATGTGGCAATAATATTTTTCTCAGAGCATCTGCATGTCTAGGTTCTAATTTCATTTTCAGCAAATTAAATTCTGTCAGTTCTTATTTCATTAATGGCTAATAGAAGACATTCTGGTGGTAAAAGCCAAAAGTTGTTGACCAGAACTTTGGAATGCTGATTTTGGATTATGAAACTTGTATAGGAATTTTTTGGATATATTGCTTCAAATTCACTGTTCTTGTCACCATTGGTTAGTGACAAGGTTTATCTACTCTGAATTGTTGCTGTTCCATGAATTAATTTTTCTTTGTGATTCACTGATTTTACAATGTTTACATTGTCTTTTGAAAGATGCGGGTGGGCAAAGTACTTGTGGAGCTTGGAATAGGGAGAAGTCAGGAGGAATTGTTTGGTGGTTCATCATGTGTCTCAATTGTTCTTCATCATTTACTGAAGGAACTTCCGACTGATGTCGTCAGCTCTCATGCTGTGGATATCCTTCATCTTATTAAGTGCAGCAATGATTACTCCTATGATCAGGTACTTTAATATGATGAGGAGACTTGTGCCACAAGCCTTTGCAACCATTTTAGAGCAAATAGTTCTCTTTGTTGCCTTATCCTTCACTTTGCTCTTTTTATTTATTTTTGGTCCTGATACGCCTTATTTGAATCTTTACTGATATTCTTGTTTGTTGGAGCAGTGTTTGAATTACAGATTGCTTGGGCTTAGGCTGTGTGAACAGATATCTCAAATTGGCTCCGTAGATGATATTGTCAATGAAGTTATTCTGGTATGCACTGTTTTCTGTTTCCTCACTCTATGTTTGGAATTTGCTTCTCTTGTTATTTTACCATTCTTGTATCTTCCTTTACTTTCATAAATTAGTCTCATGTTTTTCTAACGTAAACATTTTCCTTTCTGTTTTTCCATATTGAACACCTTTTGCCAATAAACCACACATTCAATATTGGTTATGTTTATTTTCTTGGTGTATTTATTCTGCAATGTCAGGTGGTTTCTCAATGTGGGCTTGATGAGTACCTGAAGGTTATAGATGCTTATCTTGATATTGTTCTTCAAAATCAGATGGTAATTGTCGAGGTGCTCTTCACTATATTATTGATAGGCAGCATTTTCTTTGGCATTGCCTTTTTAATGCTTAATAAACTGTAAATTCTTGTAGTGCTGATTCCCTTGGGAACTTCTTCCCCTGGGCCCCAAAATGGACCTGTTCTTTAATTGTGCCCTTCTGGCCTTCTCCTTATCAATAATGTCCTTTTCTCTTTGTGGCACTGATGAAGAAATTTTGACAGTTTCATGTCAAAATGGTTGCAAACTTCTCAGCGCATTAAAAGTTTAAAGATAATATTCCAATGCTATACTTCCTAGAAATTATGAATCTTCACGTCTTCGTCATCCTGTTGCTTCACTCAAAGTTAATGGCAAACTTGCTGGGGTTTGCATTTGAGTATGTGTTACATGCTGCAAAAAAGTTCTGACTTGGGCAAGAAAATTTAAGGGGAAATGAAATTACGAATTTCAATTTTCATGATAGATGCAAATCCTCAGTTGTAGCAGAACCATGGTAAAAATTCTTCATATAAATGGTGTGTGATTTGGACTTGTATTTAATGTGCTTGCCCAATAACATTTCTTTCCCTGTTTTGAACAGTTTCATATTTGGCATTCATTTGCTATAATAGATATATTTTCTCCCAATCCATTGATTATGCCAGGATGGCCATCTAAAGACTATTTTGGAAGGGATTTCAGAGTTAGCATGTGATCAAGTGATTGCTGAAGATGAACTAGCAGGCTTGCAATCCATCTTGGTGAAGGTTCTTTCTCATTTTGAGGACTTGGAAGATGTGTTTTCTTTGGTAATCTTTTGAACAAATTTCTATGTTAGACATTCTTCATCCTTGGTTTGTTACCCTCCCCCTTCCCCTCCATCAACTTAACTTGCCCTATAAATTTGCTGAGAAATAGTAACACTTCAGTTGTTTTATGTTTGTGTAGCATACCTTAACTCAATTACAAAACTATATTGTCACACACTGATGAAGAGTGGCTGCAATTCGTTATTTTGTAGAACCATTTCCTTCAGATCTTAGATTTGATGCATGGGAGCTCTCGTAGCATTGTCAATATGCATATACTTGATATGGCTACAAGGTAAATTTAATTAGTTTGTCTTTTGGTCCTGACTAATGTAGCTAAGGCCTTATCTTTTTGTTGCTATTTATTACTGTCTTGGGCTATCCCTTACTTGCCTTGATCTATCGTAATCTGTGGCCTGCCACTGCATGTGTATGACTCTTGGACTGGTTTTTATTCACTATTGACTTGTAATATAATATCTTAGTGAAAACCATGCTAGCTAAGCATGTGTGTGTTACCTGAATATTTTTGTTTGTTTTTGTGAGTTGCTGAGCTCTTGCAATGGCTACATTGCATGTTAAAAATAGCATCAGCACTAGGCGAAGTGTATAGGTTATGCATCCTTTGGAACATTTTAGTCATATGTACGTGAAGTTGCTTGAGCTTTCTATTTTTCCAGAATGCAAAGCTTTTGAAATATCATCTTTATTTCATAGGTATTAACAATGATTAGTTCTCTCATAATGTGACAATCAAAGCAGCCCAATACATAAAATTCTAGAAACACCGTTACTAAGGCTGGCCTTCATATGCCTTCTGACAATTAGGTGGCTGTGTTCTAAGTAGGTCTGACCTGCAGGCTACATTGATTCAAGTTATTGAAACAAGTTATGATAGGCAGCGCTGCCATAGACGGAGTAGAAGGGAGCCAGCATCTTCATAATGTCCTAGCATGATGGATAGGGCCTTTATTAAGTGGCAGCAAGCAACATTCTCCTTAAGTAGTATGGTTTTTTACTTAGGTTTCAGCATACAAATGCTAGCTAGCTGAGCTAGTTCAGCTTTAGAATTTTGCCATATTATAATATTTGCATTGCTGTCCTTGCCCCTTCTCCTATAGACTTTACCGGGTTTTTATCTTGCATCAGTTTGTCAGCGTGGGGGTTGTATAAAACTTTCAACAACTAAAAGAGATTTTGAAAACCTCGTTAATGAGTGTCTTCTGTTGATATTTGTTAAGTTGCTTGTAGCGTTGATCTGTATTCTTTTTCCTTTTGTTTATTGGTGCAGAGTATTTGTGTTTTGTGTTTGAATAGTGCCACATCCAGCTTGAGTTGTATCTTATGCTTGAGTTTTTGGGCAGGAATGGTTATGTACGTGATCCAACATCCATACAGTTAATTTTTGAAATTTCACAGGAATTACATAATGATATTGATATTGCAAACAAGAAAAATGATGATAACCAACAGCAAGCACGGCTGATTTCCCACTTTGTCCGTATGGTATGTTTTTGGTTTTCTTGTCTGTTACGCTCTTGTAGGTTTTGAGTTACTTTTGACTATCAATGTCATCTGTCGATGTTGTCATTGCTTCATTTTTAGGTAGACCATGGGACAGAGTATGAACAGCATTTAGCATTTCTCGTGGAATGTCGTGGGGCCTTTAGCAGCATAATTGAACTTAAGGTATACTGTTATCTTTCTCTCTCTGATTTGATTTTGTTAATCATTTTGTTAATGGAGATAATGTGTGGCGGAAGGATTTATAAGGAATGCGTTTGTTTCATTCAAACTTACTTATCACGAGAAAATGGCACATTGGATTAACAAATAGTTGATGAAGCAGCAGTCAGCTAATTTTAAACTGAGGCCACAACTTAATGTATAAATATTAAAGTGTGAAACCGTTGCATTGGTTTTCTCAGATGGGGAGCTAGAGTGCTGTCATGGCATTGGCTGTAAAGGAATCGTCACTACTTGTTCATGTGTTTGTTAAAGATATTATTCCATTATTTCATTAGTAAATCAGATTCTTATTGATTTCCATAAACTTCCCTTCGGTTTGTTATTCAGCATTTGATTTTTCATTTATTCTTGCAGGAAATTCTTGTTCATTCTAGCAATTTTTTAGCAACTAAAGCTCTTAAAGATGGTAAAAAGCATCTCAGTTTTGTAAAGTCCTGCATGGCATTTAGTGAAGTCACAATTCCTTCTATTTCGGGTCACATCAAGCAATTACATCTTTATCTTGAGACTGCTGAGGTAATGTTCCCTTTCTCTAATAAAGTTTATCTAGTATGTTGACTTAACTATGAATCTGGCTCATTCATATGGCTATATATTAGGTTGCACTGTTAGGTGGTTTAGTTTCTCATTCTGATGGACTGATAGATTCAGCACTTGACTGTTTACAGAGTTTTGATCGGATGGAAGGTAGTCTTTTTAGCATTCTTTTGTGTCTTTTCACATTTGATATAATAATAATTTAAAATTTTATGTAATTCATTAGCGATATTGTATTTTAGGCTCTCGAGCAGCAGTTGACTCTGATGGGATACTTTCCTCCATTCGAAAATTATGCAGCCTCTTAATCATGGTTCCAGGTCATACATTGATTTATTGCATACTGAACTTTCTGTCAACTGCCATTCAATCTATGTGGAAACGGCAACTCAAATTCTATATCTTATATTTGAATGTTGCATTCAAATACCAGTCTGATTAACAGTTGCACACATGATTTTTGCTATGCATACTCTTGAAACAATAGCTTTTGTTGTCTAATCAATGAATTATTTGTTCAGTTTTGCTGATTCTTAATCAAATTTTCTAACAGTTATGACAAACTTATAAATTATACTCTGTGTAGGACAAAAGGAACAAGTCTTTTAGAGAAATATTGTAGTTGAATATTCCCAAGGAAATATTTACATTCTGCATTTTCTGTTTCATACATTGGTCCGAACGCCATATCCTTGTGTGAATTTAACTCTTACAATTTATCGAGTCCTCTGGTCCCAATTTCAACTAAAATGTTACTTTAATAAATGGATAGTGTCTGATTATTTTTACTTATTTAGATAATCCTGAAGTAGGAATTTTGCATATTCCAAAGAGCATATTATCGATCATTCATTCCCAGTCATGGTAAGCCCTTCTATTGCATCTTAAATGCTAAAAAATTTCCCAATAAACAAATATTCTTTTCAGTATCATTTGTTCTGTTATCTAATGTGATTAAGCATTTTTTAGGTCACCAAGAATGAAGACGAGAATATTCTGTGCAATAGTTTCCTTATCAGCCACACTTTCTCAAGGGAGGCTCCCATATCACGCATTTCATCCTGAGGTCCTTAAACTTATCTTCTATTTAATGGGTTTCCCATTTTAGGAGTTTTGAAACTTCATCCTTCGTATGATTTGGTCTGAATAATTGAAACAGGCATCAAACTGATTCTCTAAACCTGAAAACCTTACATTCTGTAATATAGATTCGATGTCATCTAAAATAAGGCTCAATGTGTTCCATTTTTTTGGTAGGTTATGGGCAACGATTTGTTATTCTTTGGCAATTCATCTTATGTGCATGAACTTATCTCATTGGCGGCATCTGTTCTTGAAAATCTTGTTGATGTTATTGAGCGAGAGCCTTCCCAGGTAAACATATTTTCAAAAATTTTCTGGTATTTAATCGATAGGCCATTTTATCCTTTCTATGGCTGACTTGTTATGCTGGACTAGGCTGCCCGTGGAAACATGTCGCTCGAAGCTTGCAACTGCATAGTATCATCTTTCAAGGTAGTTTCCTCTATCATCTTTTTCAGTAACTAACCTGATTTTCTTAATCTTAGCTTGACCTCATAGAAATCAAAGAAATTCTTATTGTGCCATCAATGGTAGTGCATGCGAGGCGCGATATCCAACCCACATTGTATGTTCCTGATAACACTACTTTGAGTTTTCTTTTGTTTGTGCAGATAAACGAACATGTATTACTCGTCTGCTCGAAACTGATAGAAATTGCCAAATTGTGTTTGAGTGCTAAGGACAAGTATCTCATCTCCACCATTAGTTTTCTGGACAAGAACTTGCCTGCTGCGACTGCCGCATCTTCTATCACCGTCTGATATACTCTAAAAAAGCCGTCGAAACCTGTAAATACACCAGAAAATATTCTTGGCATTCTTTGATTATTAGTGCAGATAGACCAGTTTATATCTGTATTACCCGTCTGCTCGAAACTGCCAAATTGTGTTTTAGTGCTTATTACAAGTAGCTCTTCTAGGGATGTAATTGAATTAAATCGAGCTAATATAGTGAGAAATTCAGGCTCAAGTTTGAGCTTGATTCAAAATTTGTCTCGAGTTTTAATTCTCAAGTTCGAGTTTGAAACAAAATTAAGCATTAATTTCCTAAGCAAGAACTCGACTGCTACTTGAGTATTAGTATCATTTGTACCACTAATCTTATTTCACCATTAATTTTTTGGATAAAAACTCAGTTTCTTGGATAAGAATTTGTCTAATACTTGAGCATTAATTTTCTGGACAAGAAATCATTTATTTTCTTAAAATCCAAAAATTTACAAATCAAATACCTCATAAAAAGCTTTAAAACTCTAAAAGAGCCGTTTAATATATATATATGTTCAAGGACAAGGTTGTGCGCCAAGAAAGGAGCAAGGAAAATCGTGGCTTTCAAACGTTTAAAGTTGGTCTTTGGCTATAATTTCCCAGGGCTTATCAACTGATCATCTTTTACTTCTACAAATTAATAATTTTCGCGTAGCAATGGCCTATCAGCTCGTTTTCAAAAGTTCCTTTTTTGTTTGTTTGTTTGTTCGTTCGTTCGTTCGTTTGTTTTGTTTTGTTTTGTTTTGTTTTGCTTTTTTTTTTTTTTTTTTTTTCATAGTCCTCTATTTCTATACTAACCAACAACGTTATCACTTTCTATTTATAAAGTAAATTGACAAAAATTTTTTTCTACTCAAATTAATGCTATAAATATATATTAGTTGTGGATTGAGTAATGCTAATATTAGTTTCTTCTAGTTTATAAAAAAATTGACACATTTGTTGATACAACCAATTCGGGTTCCATATATCAAATTAAATTATTTGACTTCTATATTTTTCCATTATAATGGTAAATATAGGATTAATTGAGTGAATTATGGTCAAACTAGGGCATGCACTCGGGAAGACATGATAGAAATTTTGGGCATGGGAACGTTAATCCCACTTAACTGCATTATATATATATATATATGTAGATATATATATATATATCTACATATATATATTTAGGGTGGTTTATTATTGCATTATTTTTTAGCGCATGTTTGTAATTTTAGGTTAAATTCAAGGTTAAATTTAATTTATTTATGTAATTAATTTTAAAAAATAACATTTAATATGTTTAGAATTTAAATATCAGAGCCTCTTCTTTTATCCTTAAATTATGAACTCATTTGTATAAAAAAAAAATTGTTGTACACTAAGTTGTTTGTATTTTCTAGCTATAAAAAAATTAATAATGGCTTTGAAATAAGCCAACCAATCCTTAATAAGAAAAGGTGAACTCCAAGGTTTGCATGTTTTGACTTGGCACCCGTTGGCTGTAGGCATGCCCAAGCTTATGTCCATAAACATAATTTAAGCCTTAATTTTTCCCTTTACTATAATCAAGAAAACTATTCCTTCACTTACCTTTATAGCAAGTTTTATTGCATGCTTATTAATTAGTTCTTGAAATGGATTGGGATAAAGGGCAATATGCATTAAGTGAGAAAAAGAAAAAGCTCATAAGTATATATGAATTAATCTTTTAACTTTTATCTTTTAATTTGTACTTAATAATCCCTTAACATAAATTAATTTTTTTTATTTGAAAGAAGGGCATACTTGAATATAAATAAAAAAATAAAGACTTATTTAAGTACAATTAAAAATATAAAAATTTATTTAAATAAAATGATAAAGTTTAAAGGTTCTTTTAGTATTTTAACTTATAACAAAATATTTTAATCTCGATCAAAATTTAATGATTTTAAGATGCATATAGTTTCAGCAAACTTCAAGATATAACATCCTATCTTTGATAATTTATTCATATTTACAAATGACGATCTTTTAAATTAAACTATCTGATCTAAATGATTGATTACGTTTGTAGACTTTACCCTAAACTCAAAAAAGTCTATTCGTGCATTAAACCAATTAAAGGTAAAAAGTCTATTTTGATGACATATATTCGAAACTATACATTCAACTTAAATTTTTAGATCATTCAATGAAAATTTTAAAGAACATACGTGTTTCAATCTCTTTAATGAGTTTATTTTCTAATCAAAAGGTCGACATTTTTAGCCCTATATAGTCAAAACTTGTCTATACTTTAATTTTTATTACTTTCGATTTTTTTAATAGATTTGCCCTTTTATTTAGGTCTAGGTAATACTATATAGTGTAGATTTTTTTTTTTTTAATTTAGATCCGCATTTTTAGCCCTTTATAGTCTAAATCGAGTTCAATTGTTTTTTGGTCTACAACAGTGCTCCTTCCATGGAAAGGATCCTTGTCCTCAAGGATAAAATGCAGGATACTTCTTTTGCAATTCGAACGGCAACTCCCAAGTAGCATCTTCTGGAAAAGAATTCGTCCATTCAACCAATACTTCAGTAACGGCTCTGTTTCCCCTTTTAACCATTCTTCTAGCCAACATCTTAGTTGGCTTGTTCACCATCGATCTATCACCATCCACAGCAGGTAAACTGGATTGCACCATTTAGTTGCCAACATGTTTCTTTAATTGTGAAACATGATATGTGGGATGGATTTTGGAATTACTAGGCAACTGTAGCTTTTATGCAACCCGAACAATCTTCTCCAAGACTATAGGGTCCAAAATATTTAGCAACAAGTTTGTTACAGCTCCTGTTCTTCACTGTTTGCTGTCTATAAGGTTGCAACTTAACATATACCAGATCTCCTACCCTGAAATCTCTGTCACTCCTCTTTTTATCACCCATGTTCTTCATCCTCGTTCGAGCTCTGCACAAGTAAAACTTCATCATTTTGATTGCAGACTCTCTGACTTGTAAGTTCTTATTTACTATCTCTACAATTGAATCTCCTTCTATGTATGGCAAATCTAGTGGAGGAGGTTGCCCATACACCACCTCATAAGAAGTCGAGTTGATAGTTGAATGATGTTGATATTATACCACCATTTTGCTAAAGATAGCCATCTTGTCCATTCCCTAGGAGTTTCATTTACCATGCATCTCAGGTATGTTTCCATGCATTGATTTACAATATTAGTGCGTCCATAAGACTGAGGATGATAAGTGTTGTATCGTATAAATTTGTGAATCTACCACTAGACATAGACTTAAAGAGTCACAAATAATCTTGTTTTATGTAAATGTGATTGGTCACCTAACTGAATTTATCTCATTTTAAAGAGGTTCCAAGCTTGACTTAGATATTTTTAAATGGTAGATTTTAATCTACGAAATCAGATTTTGGGTTTAAGAATACGGTTAAACATAAGGAATGTTATAACACTCTCACAATGTCCATTCAAAGAATGGTATAAATTTGATTTTAAGTTATCCAAGCCTTAAAATATTTTTGTAATTTTTCAAATAATTTAATTATAAAAAATTGATCCTAAAATTACTTCAATAGTTTAGTAGTAATTTAAGATAATTTTCTCACTTTAGGAGTATTCATATAAACTAGTGTTCCACTCTGAAGAGACTCCATTGTCGGATCCATTAATGTATTTTATTTAAAAAAATAATTAGTAAAATCTTTCAATAGTTTGATAAGATTTACTTTGATATAGATATACCAATAGTTTGGTAAGAATTTATTGTAAAATTATGTATGAAATTTATTTTAAGAAAATTTATTAAACCTTTCAATAGTTTAGTAAGATCCAATTCAATATTTAAATTCTTTAATAGTTTGGTAGGATTGAAAAAATTTATTGTTATTATATTTTTACAAGTAATTCATTCAATCCTCTAATATTTAGGTAAGATTTAATTCAATTTTTATCCTCCAATAGTTTGGTAGGATTAAAAATTTTATTATTATTATTTTAAAAAATTCATCAAGTCCTCCAATAATTTAATAAGATTTAATTCAAGATTTAAATCTTTTAATAGCTAGGTAGGATTGAAAATTTTATTATTATTAAAAAAATTATATTATGAAATTCTTCAATACTTTGATAGAATTTATAAAAAATTCTAAACCTATAAATTTTTTTTAATAATTTGATAAAACTCATGAATTTATTAAAAAAATATTATTTTTAACTCACAGTCTTTAAATTTTATTTTAAACATACATAAAAGATTAAAAAAAAGTGCAATATATGAATAAATTTACAAATAAACAAAATAAGAAAAATACCTTAATAGATGGAGGCACACCCAAAATTATTCTAGGACAAACTTCAAGCCTATTCCAAGTCTTGGCTGGCAAGAATCAAGGCCTAGTTAATTTAATTTTTGGTTAACTATTCAACATTTTGTCTTCCATGCTACTACACTGCATCTTTGAAATTTCATGGCAAAATGGTTTGGTATACACCAAGTTTGAAGCATGTGGACTTTAGATGGTCTCTTTTGCTCGTGTTTTCTTCATTTCTCCCTTTTTTTTTGTGTGTGTGGTTGATGGTGTTTATATAGGATCTTTTACTAGGAATTTTAGGGATTTGCATTAAATGGAAAGGATTGTAGATCTGATTATACACTAAATTGATTTTTTATTCTCTTTAAAATCAGTTTAATTAATTTCTAAAATTGTCTCGATTTTCCTTAATTTTTAGAATCCCTTAAAAATTTTCAAATTAAATCTGACTTAGATTTCCTAATTTGATTTCTTTTCAATATTCCTTTAATATTTGAAGAGATTGTGTTTTAGTTTTAATTGCCGAGATCATCTTTAATTAATGCTCAAATTACTCCATAAATTTCATTGACATGATTTATGATAAAAATTAAAAACTAGATAAATAAAAGACTAAAACATAAAAAAGATAAATAAATAAATAAGACAAACAAGATATAAAAAGAAATGTAGGAAATTAGACAATTGGGCTTGGATCATATCTAGGACCGATTGGTTTGAGTCATAGACTAAATAGGGTATCCATAGCTACCTTTTTTTGCATAGTTTCTGTGAGATATGAATTGTGTAAAGATATAGGTACCCATTACATCTGAGCCCAAGTTATTCAACTTTTTTCTTTTTTTTAAAAGTTCTTTGAAAATAATGGCATACAACTTTTTAAAAATTTAAGGATAACACTTGAAGGTTTTAACAATCATGCTTGGATATCTTATATATCGCATTTAAAGAACTTGAAGATTAAGACTGGAGATCTTACAAATCATTCATTGAAAAATACTCCTTTAAACAAAGGTTACACAATTAAAAAAAAAGCATCTAAAAGTTTTAAAAGATCATGCTTGGAGATTTTATAGATCATGTTTGGAAGACTTGTAGATTACACCCGAAATTATTAAAGATCATGCTTGGAGGTCTTACAAATCTCGACTCTAAAACAGATTCAACTTGAAAAACTTATGAATCTTGCTTGAAGGACTTAGAGATTACATCTAGAAGTCTTACAAATCTTGATTCTAAAACAGATTCAGGTCATAAAACTTACGAATCATGCCCTGAGGACTTAGAGTTATGTCTGGAGGTCTTACAAATCTTGACTCTAAAACAATCTTGAAGGACTTAGAGATTACATCTAGAAGTCTTACAAATCTTGATTTTAAAACAGATTCAGGTCATAAAACTTATGAATCATGCCCTAAGGACTTAGAGTTATGTCTGGAGGTTTTACAAATCTTGACTCTAAAACAATGTTACAAATCTTGACTCTAAAATAGATTTAGCTCGGAAGACTTACGAATCTTATTTGAAGGACTTAGAAATTACATCCGAAGGTCTTACAAATCTCAATTTTAAAATAGATTCAGCTTGAAAGACTTACAAATCTTGCTCGGAGGATTTAAAGATTATGCTCAGAGGTCTTACAAATTAAACTTCGAAAAAGCTCATTTAAAACAAATATTCAACCACTTTTACAAAAAAACGGATATCTAGAGGTTTTTAAGATCATGTTGGAGGTTTTATAAATCTAGCTAGAGGACTTTAAAAAAGTTTAACACTTTTAAAGATATACTCGAAAGTTTTATGAATAATTACCTAGAGGTTTTTAAGATTGATAATCAAAGTTTTTGATGCAACTTTTCTCCATAGTTTCAATTGGTCACTGAGATTTCAAGTATAAATTTTCAATATTTGTGGATAGTTGAAGCTTTTTTTCATTTGAAGCAAAGTTGATATTTATTTTTTTGAACTGGAAAAAAATATTTATCACTTGCATTAATGAAATATTTTATAAATATTTTAATTCTATTATTTTTAGTATAAAAATTAACAAATTGAAATTATAATGATAAAATTAAATATTCTCCCATCTCAAAATAATTGTCTCTAATTGATTTTTTGCTTAAATTAACTCAATTTTGATAATTATTTTTAATAAAATTATAAATTTAAAATGTTAAAAAATAAAATTTACAAGTTTTGAATTTAAAAATTTTTAAAATATATTTTTTAAAGTTTTAATTTAATGTAATATTTTAAAAAATGAAAATGAAAATTGAATTAATTTGAAAAAAATAATAAAAAATAATTATTTTCGGATGGAAAGAATATTATATTATAATATACTAACAAATTTGACTTTAATCTCAAAATTTTTAACTAATTTACTGTTAGCAAACCTCAAATGGTATTTGAATACAGAAAGAATTATTTGATTAAGTATTTGATGCATACATACTAATTGTGTTTAGAAAAATTTTTCTACTGTTAGATAAAACTAGATTAATTGGACCTAAGTAACCAAGCTCACTCAAGCCCAAGCTGTTTAATGAGATAAAATTAATTGATATGTACAAATGGACTCAAATTAAGCAAAAAACGTGATCTGTTTTAATTAATTTGTATAAAATTAGGTGTTTATAATACCATATCAGCTTTTTTAATCTTCTCTAATTTATTCAAACATACATATATATATGAATTCTCTCAATTTTCACTAGTGCTATTAACTTGATAAACCTTACAATTCTTACAGTTTTCTCTTAGATCTAGCCCTATTAGGACTCATAATATTTATAAGACTCATAATATTTATAAGACTTCCAACTTATCACTAAAAATAATTTTCCTTTTAAAATTTATCTTTTAAATCTTTTTGTCCATCAAATCGTAAAACTTAAAAAAATTTTCGAACAAATCTATTTTAAAATCTTGAAAGCTTTTAAAATCTGAATTAATATTTCGGATAAATATGTTCTGTGATTTCTTTATATAGGCATGTGGCCCTTTCCATGTTTAGATTTCGTTTAGTTATTTATTTCCTTATCACACAAAATAAACTAAAAGAGTAAATGGTTAGAGAGCTGAGATGGGGAATTCTGCATTTGTGTGAAAAATCAATATGGAACTATGAATTATCAAATAATTGTTACCTTATAACTAGAATAGAAAATCTTACTATATGATTTTAATTCTGATAAATTACTATAAGCAGTGGAGTTTCACGGCAAATACGGATAAATAATTGAGAAAAGAAAGAAAAATAAAGGGATCAATTAATTCAAAAGTGCATCAAAGATGCCATGTTCCACTAGCAAAAGCTGTGAAGAATATTTAAAGCTGACAATCTTGATGATGATAAAACAGTTTTATTCAAAAGTTCACACAAGCATAAAGAGAAAAAAAAAAATAAAGGTGTGAACTTAATTACCTTTGGAATCGTGGTTTAATAACAAACTAAAGATGTTTGGTCATTTTGTCTTCCCCTTAAAAGGATTTTAACAAGACCCATCCCTCTTGCCATTACACCATAGCTATCAAAATCAAATCGGATATTAAACTGTTCAAGGTTTCGAATGATCGAATTAATTGTTTAATCATTGGGTCAATAAGGTTAATTGTCAGTTTAATAAAAAATATAAATATTTTAAAAATTCAAAATTCAAACTCTTAACTCAATTTATAGTTTTATTCAACTATAAAACTATAAATTTTAAGGGATATTAAAAACTATAAATTTTAAAATATAAAATTCATAAAACAATTAATTACTAGTTAGAAATGAAATTACTTAACATTTTATTAAAATCATATTTTATATTTTAATAGTTAGAAATAATATTTATATTTTAATAATATAATAAATAATTATAAATAATAATTATTATTTATTTTTATTAAAATATAAATATTATTTATTAATATATAATAATTAATCTTTATGTAATAAAAAAGACGTATGTCTATACAAAATTAATGAAAAGGAAATATTTATTGTCATAATGATTTTATGGCTGTAATACGAATTTGAAAATAAAAAAGTCACCACCAATTTTTTTTTTGGCGGTGTGATTGGACGCTTTCTAAAACTTACATTTTTAATATAATCTTAAAATTTTTAAACAATAATTTTTAGGCATGCGAAAATAGTTTATGTTTGAGAGTCGGTTACGTGTGAGAAATGATTAGGACCCAACGACGCTTGTAAAAATATGGTATCAATTAATTATGTATTATCTTTTAATTTTGATAAAAAAATTTTAATTTTGGTATTTTAAAAAATTAATTTTCTTAATGTTCTTTATTGTAAAAAAAAAAACATATATATTTTTTATTTTTAGTTGTTTGCTTGAAAAATAAATAATAACCTTGCATATTGAAAATCTTATTCTTGACAGTTCATATTTATCTTCAATGTTTACATTTAATAAGTATATTGTAAAATATAATATCTATAATTAAAATCAAATAATATTATCTAAAAATTCATTTCTTATACTAAAATGAGAAATCGTTATTGAAAATTATTCTAAATGCTTTAGTACATTGACAGTTTTTTAAATAATTTTTTTTATCTAAAATCACTATTCAAATTTTTTTAGGATCTTATCCTTTAATATTTCATTTACTTTCATAATACGATGCACATGGATTAACTTATAATGTCGTTGCATTGTAAAAAAATTCATTCTTAGAAATGAAAAGTAAACGAGAGTTTTTCATATTGAAAATCATTCTAAATATTATAATACTTTGACAATATTTTTTTTGAAATAATTCTCACTTAAGGAATTCTCGGGAATCACTATTCGGACTTCTTAGAATCCCATTCTCGAAAGCTTGTGTTTAATTTTCAAGAATTTTGTGCATGCAATGCAAATGACAAAATTAATGCCCATATTTTATTTTCATTTTTTAATTAATAATTCTAATTTTTTGTTGATTTTTATCACTTGTTTTTTTTGAAGAAAAGGAAAATTTTTAATTTATTGAAAATTTTTATAAATGCTTCAATTCGCTAGTAGTATTTTAAAAAATCTTTTCATTTAGAGATTTCTAAAACCTCACTACTTAAACAACCTCAGAATCTCACCATTGGATCAAAAATTTCTTTCTCTCATTTTCTTTTTTTAAACTATTTTTATCTTTTTTTTAATTTAAAATTAACAAAAGTCTAGAAATTATTTTAATTATTTTTTAAAAGGATAATACATATTTTTTTGGAAATTTGAATACTAAAATGTGTAAACAAGAAAATAAATAACAAAATAATAATAAGCAAAAAAAAAAGAATGTAAAAATTACGTAAATCGACTGAACTGGGAGTGGTTTGCTAAGTCTGGTCCAGTTTAGATGAATTGGCATCAATTTAAGAGAGAAATGGACAATTCACTGGTGGTCTATTTGTTTTGGTCAGTCCAGAACTGGTTCAGCTAGACCAATTTGAGGCTGGCAAGATTCTTAGCTTCGATCGAGCACATGGACCCTGGGTTGGGTCCAGGCCGATATGTAGGTTGCTAATTTTCTCTCTTTTTTTGCTAACTATAAAACCCCTTTTTTTTTTTTTAAATTTCAATTCAACCATTCTTTTCAGAAAAAAAAAAGCTCCAAATTCTTCAAAAAAACACCAAAGTGCCTAGCCACCTTTAAACCCATATTCCGACAATCGGCTATCTTGCCGTTGCCACCCGTCGCTAGTGAATAGATTTATGTTTTTTCTTTTTTTTTTCTATCATTCCCTTATCCTTCTTTTCTCCCATTTTCTCTTTTCCTAGCCACGTCTACCTCCTCCTTTTGAATGAAACCTGAGCCTCTTCCTAATTGCTAGTCATCAGTGCTGCCACCAACGCATCATAGTTCTTCTCTTTTACAAGCCTACACTGCTTCCTTTTTTTTCTTGAATTTTTTGAAGAATCTAACTTTTTTTTTTGTTAAATAAGGTCATTTGGCATTGAGGTTCTTCCTCTCGAAGAGGACTGTGGTGCTTTTTTTTAAAATTTTTTTATGGATTTTATTTTATAGGTTTGGATGGGGTTTTTTTTTGTGGTTTTTAGGAAGGGGAATGGTGGTTGGTGATTTGGGCAATGGTGAGGGTGTGACGGTTACTTGTATGGTGAAACTAGGTTGTTGGCTGTTTGACAGTGGCTAAAAGGGCTGGTTTCAGTTGGTTTTTTTTATGTGTCTTCGATTAATGGGTCAACCAAGGCTGGTGTTAGTGCATGCGAGTTCCTGGTGGGGCTAGTGATAGTGTTGGGGATCCGTCAAGGCTGGTGATTGATTCTAGGTTGTTGGTGTTTTGGAAAAGGGCTGTAAAGGTCCTAGAGTGGGTTTTTGGTGAACATGGGATTGGCATGTGCATAGGTTGGCTCGTGTAAAGGTCGACGCATACAAGAGTCGATGTGGGTTAGAGATTGCTGCGGGCGAGGATAGCACATGCAAAAAGTGAGTTATGGTGTTGATAGATTACTAAGTAGTTTTTTTCTTTAGTGAAGGGAGCTTAGCTAAAGGTGCTTTTGTCACACCAAGCACTCCAAAAGAAGTAAGCAGGGTACTCCAATCTTACATTAGTATAAAAAGGGGTCACTGAAGTTTAAAAACGTTAGTGTTGCTGATAAGTTGATTTTAAAGAGAGAGGTTAATGGCCACATGACAAATGATATCATAGTAGATCCTGGATCATTCGATTTACACCAAACGCCTTGAAGGGAGGTAAGTATGGTGGTTAGCCTCTGTGATGAGGGTGTCACCAGGTTGGATATGGGAGAATGTCACGTCAAGCACTCCAAAGAGAGTAAGCAGGATACTTCAATCTCACATTGGACATAAAAAGAGGATCACTGGGGTTTAAAAATGTTGGCGCTGCATACCTTGATAAACTGGTTTTGAAGGGAGAGGGTAATGGTCATGTGACATTTTGGTGGGCTTGTTGTAAATGATGAAGGGATGTAGGCTAGGGCTAGGCTGGGTACAGACAAGGGTGGCTATAGTGCTTGGTGTTGTGTGTTTGAGAATGGCTATTGGTAGAGCTTGGCTTTGGCTATGGGGTTCGCGAGTGTAGGAGGGACGGGTTTCAACCTTTAGGTTATTGGTTTATGGAACAGAGGGCTGATGCTCAGAAGGTGCTGTATTGAGTAGGGGAAGGCTATGGTTTGGTTTTGGTAAGGATGCGGTTAAGGCTGGGTGAGGTGTTCGGAGGAGCGGTGTTGGGATCATACAGGCAAAGGCTGAGGTTCTGGTCGAGGGTGGTGAAAGGGCTTAGGGAACTTGGGTGTTTCTTATGATGGCAAGAGCTTGGTGATAGGGTTGGGGGTAGATTGGGTTTGGTGTTGGTGTGTGCGAAGACTGAGCTAAGTTGGTGATGGTGCTAGGGGTCAGCCAAGTCTGGTGCTAGGTGTGGTATAAGGGTGATTAAGTCTGGGACTTGGTGATTAGTGAGGAAGTTTGATGCTGGTGATGAGTTTCTGTGTGAATTTCCCCCAAGAAATTTTTATGTTTTCCCTTTAGTCTTTTTAATCTGTAAATCTCTATGATGGACAAAAATTGTAGGTTAGTGGAGCTAAAGCTCCTGATTGCAGAGTAGTGCTTGAGAATTTTAGCCTCATATGGCTTGAATTGTCAGCCTGATTTTTTTTGTTTTATGTTTTTCTGCCTTTTTTAATTTAATTTAAATTATTTTTTATAAATTTTCAATTAATTTGATAAATTGTAAATAATAATAATAATAATAATAATAATAATAATAATAATAATAAATGACTAATCCTAAACAAACTCGAATCAATCCAATTCGATTTAATGCTTAAACCAACTTAAATAAAAAATGCAAATTAAGCATAAAAATTGAATAAGTTCGAATTGATCCAGACAAAATTATGTGTCTACATTTATATTTATATGAAAATTAGTAAAAAAAAAAACTAAAATCACTTTTATATTTTCTATATGAATGTAGATTTTTCTATTAATTTTACATAAATACATTTTCTTTTATTAATTATTTTTTTATCATGATCAAATAATTAATCATTTTATTAATATTTTATTTTTATTAATTTTATAATTATTTTTAATTATGGTATCAATTAATAAAATTTTTTGTTAGATCATTTTTTTTTTGAAAATTGCTTATTTTTACACGTGTAAGTTTTTTTTTGCAATGTCATTATCTATATATCTCAAAATATATCAACATATCATTAATATAAGGATACATAGGCTTTTATGGTAGAAAATAAGAGTTGAGGGGCTTATGTAAATAAAATAGTAGTATAAAGACTTAATTAAATTATTTTGAATACTTGAAAGGTTTTTTTTTCATATTTTACCTAAATATATTAGTTGGTATTGAACTAATGCAATTAAAAAAAATTCCTAGTGTACTGCTTTATTATGTAAACTGCAAGTTTATAGTGGTTTAAAACAATTTAATTATAAAATTGATTTAATTACAGAATTGGACCAATTCCAACATTGGTTCACTAGTTCAATTGGTCAAACCGACGGTTTGATCGATTCTAATAATTATGCATTACAATTCCTTGAGAGCATCTTCATTTTTTTTTCTTCTTTTTCATTGTTTACAGAGAATACTTAGTTGGAATATTTTTCTTTTCCTTGAGATCATGATGAATTTAATTATTTACCTTCTTTCATTTATCTTAGACATGGTGATTTGTGTATTTGTATTGTATAAAATATTAAAATTGGTATATTCATGTTATATTTTATACAAAAATTATGTATCACAATTTATGTCAATATAAAAATATAAAATATATATTTTTATTTTGTTAAACCTATATATAGCTATTACTAAAATTATAAACCGTATTATCTTTATAACTTATTTTTATATCATATTCATATCATGTTACCGTATCTCTTTTAATAACTCATAGTTCACCTTTAATTGAAATATATATTATGTGTCTTAATAATTTAAGATATATTAAAGTCTATAGACTCTAGGGTAGTGTACAGACTTTAGCTAACTGTCTTCCACTTAAGATTTGAGTAATAAAAAATGGTAATAATAATCATAAAAAGAATCCAAAAAAATAAAAAATGTCTGTGATGAAACAAGAATTGCATGATATGCTTTCATACTCTAATTAAAGTATCTTTGGATATTAAAAAATTAAATATTAAAATTTTAAATGTAAAAAAGGTTTAAATATGAAATTTATTATGATATAAAAGTTATTTTTTTTATATAGTACTGAATTTTTTAGTTTTTTGATATGTGAGGATAAATCAAGGGAGGGAAAAAAGATTTTGAATCATGAATTTTTTTTGTTTGGTCATTAAATCTTGCATCTCATGGGACATAATTTGATATTGAGTTTAATCCCTTCAATAAGATCAGAACTATATAAAAAAAAAATTAAAATAAGAATAAAAAAAAAAGAAGTTAGAAGAAAGTTAATTCAAAATTGAATCAATGATACCATATCCCACTAGCAAAAGCCGTGAAGAACAAGCTGGCAATCTTGATAATATTAAGATTTCTTCGAAAGAAAAGAAAAAAAAAAAATTAAAGGTGTGAACCTAAATGCATTTCTCCCAAGACAAGGAAATGACGTTAATTTGGAACCTTGTGAAGTTGTCTTTCACTAAAGATATGTATAATAATAATAATAATAAAAGACTTAAAAGAAATTAAAGAAGTCTTTCATGCAACTTTCCTAAGTAGTTTCAATTAGTTACAAAGACTTCAAGTAGAGCTTTTCTATATTTATGGATAGTTGATTTTTTCTTTTTTTCCATTTGAAGCAAAGTTGACTTGTATTTCATGAGTTTCCTTTGAGCCAAAAAGAAAATTGAAATTAACAGAAATTTATCACTTACATTATTGGAATTTTTAAAGCTTCAATTCTAAAATAATAAGTTGTTTCTTTTCATTGTCTAAAAGAAAATAACAGAAAAATTAAAGAATAGGTGTGGCATGTGAGAGCTGGGATTGTAATTGCATGTGGCAATTTACTTATGCTTATAGATGTATTGAAATGATATTTAGTCTTATACCAAGGGGAAATGTCAAATTATAAAATTTGTCCTTGTATTATAATTAAAATGAATATTTAATCATTATATAATATCTAAAAAATAATCATGAATCTTTTTTTGTTTGGTCATTAAATTACATCAGGATGTAATTTAATACAGAATTTAATCCTAAAAAAAAAAAAATAGTGGATATTTATTCGTGATAAAAATGTTTATGATTGGATCGAATTTAAATTGAATTTAAATAGATTAATAATAAATTTTAGATTTATACATGTAAATATAAAGAATTAATATCAATGTATATATTTATTATTTATTTACGTATTTATTTCTATATAATATAATTATAAATATAAAATATATCAAGTAATTATCAAATCAGACTAATATAAAAATATTATATATAAAATTAAGCTTGAACCTTAAATGCTATTTACAAAGTTTATTCATTTTTTAAATCAACCTTCAATTTAAGTCTTAATTCATTTAGCAAACTTAATATTTATGCCTAAATACTTCTAAATTTTGAATTAACTTTTGGACATGAATGAATAATTTGATTCTTAGATTTACTGGCGAAGGCCTACGAAAAATAAATTAGAAAATAATGCAAAAAAAAAAATTGAGAAAAGAAAGAAGAAAAGAGACTCAATAATTCAAAAGTGCATCAATGATGCCATGTCCCACTAATGAAACCCATGAATTACTAGCCACTAAGGAAAAAAAATGGTTTGAATTGAAGTCATTGCTCCCAACTCCCAAGAAAAAGACAAGAGGCTGGGGCCTTTGTCTAGATGTCTTCCATGAAAGATTTGAAAGAGGAAAATGATAGTAGTTGGAATCCAGAGAAACTAAAGAAGTCTTTGATGCAACATTTCTCAGTAGTTTCGATTGGTCACAGGATTTCAAGCAGAATTTCCCAATATTTGTGGACACTTGAAGCTTTTTGTCATGTGAAGCAAAGTTGATTTTACGTTAAGTTTCTTTTAATTCAAAAAATATTGATGGAAATAAAAGTTTCATCTTGAATCTTGAAAGTTCATTTTTTTTTAGGTATATTTATTGTAATTAATGTATAAGTACATAAATATGATTATTAAATATTAAATTATTATCATCTTTTAATTAAGTATGACTGATCACTTAATTAAATCTATCTCATTTTATAAAAATTTTAAGTTTAATTTTATATTCTTTAAAAGAATATATTTTATTTTATAAAATAAATTAAATCTGAGAATATGATTACGTGTAAAGAAAGTTATAATATCTCTATAACGTGCATCTAAAACATAGCATAAGTTAATTTTATGCTATCCATTAATTATTAAAAACATCTAAAAAATCTTAAAATAATTTTTGTATTGAAAATTATTCTTAAATTATTCTAATATTTTAGAAAAAATTCAAGAATATTTTTTTACCTCAAAAATATTTAAAAAGACTATTATCTCTTTTGAAAAGACTTCATCGTTGGATTCAAAAACTTTTACAAAATTTCAAATTTAATTGGAATCTTTAATATTGAAAAGTATTTTTAAATTACTCTAATATTTTGATAAAAAATTTAAAATTTCTTATATCATGACATTCAAGTTCAAGAATCTATTCATTAAACACAAAAATATGAAGTCACCACTAATATTTTTGTCTAAGTGTGATTGGTCACCTATATAAATTTATTCTTTTTAAAGTCATCTTAAGTTTGACTAAAAATCCCTAAAAAGAATAAATTTTGGTCTTCATCAATAGAACTAAGTTCAATAGTTAATTCTGTATAGGAAAGATTTTAGCACTCTCACAACGCCTAAAATAAATACCAAATTAATATTATCTTATCTCATCTAAATCTTAATTGATATGGTTTCTATTCCTACATTTTGTTAATTTCTATATTTAATTATTGGAAAAAATATCTTTAATCTTTCACCAAAAAAAAAAAATTCTTATCTCAAGAATATTCAATATAAATTTGTTATTTATTTGAAAAAACTTTGTTGTCAAATTTGTTAAATAATTTATAACAAAAAAAATCAATTTACTTATATCCTTTTTATTTATTTACAAAATATTAGTTACAAATAATGATAAAAACATATTTACAAGCTTCTAATCATAAAATAATATATTTACATTTTCAAAAAAATACAATTCAATTTTTATTTTCATCAATTAAATTAATAATCAATAGGTAAAAAATAAAACTGAAATAAAAAAACAAATAATGAATAAATAAATAAATATAGAAATAGATAAATAAGTAAAAAATAGCAAAACAAAATAATTTCAAAGAATTATTATCACAAATATTAGCCCAAGTTACATTAGACAACAAATAAATGTAACATTATAATAAATAAAAATAAAAGAAAGTATACCTAACCAATGCTCTTGGACCAACCTGAAATAAAGTTTACTATCAACAAAATTTTGCTGGACTCTATGTGCTCTATTATTACGTGTATGACTTTTTTTTTTGGTTAGTGATTCTTCTTAATTGCTGTTAATTGGTCAATTGCTTTTTGCCTTATTGAGTTGCCAATTATTCTTGTAATCTCCCCTCCCAATTGTTTATTGATTTTCTTTCTCTCTCTTTACAAGAACTTCTTTTTTAAAACACAAAGCTTTGTATTTTTTTGATGATTCTGATTGTGTTGCTTTTTTATTTTCTTAAACTTGGAATTGAGTTCTTTTTATAAGGTTTAAATCTCTTTTCGATTTGGAAATCTTTAATGCGAACTAAATATATCATGATTTTGCCAAAAATTAATTTCCTTTTTTGTATAAACTTAATTTTCAAGAATTATCAAAATCTAAACTTTTAAATTTTAAATTTAAATAAAATCACAATCTTTTTAAAAAAAATCAAAATTTATGTTCATTCTTTTACCAAATAAAATAAAAAACACTTTGGGCTTTTAAATTTGAGCTGAAAAAATGAATTTTAAAATCCAATATTGACATGTAATATTCAAGACCTAATAATATAAAAAAATCCAATAATTCTAATTATCATCAATAAATATCGCATATGATTTGTACTTGTACCTGCTGTGATTAGAAATGAATCCAATTAGCTGTTAGTGATGTCCTGCTAAAACTAAGGATGATTATGACTCGGATAAAATTCGAGTTGATTTTTTAAATAATATATAAAATTTTAAAATTTTAAAATTGATATAAATTAGAATTGAATTTTCATATGATATGATCAAAATTAAATTTTATCGATTCGGTTCAGTTTAGTTCAATGGTTTTTTAAATTAAAATTTTTTTTGTTTCCTGTATATTATGTTAATATAATTTTTAATATATTTAAATAAATTTAGATATAAAATAATTATTTTTATTTTATAAAAATTAAAAATATATAAAATTTAAGAAAAAAATATAATTCGATTCGATTCTTTTTTTTTTTTTTCATTTATCGATCTGAAATTTAATCTAAGTCTAATATATACATTTAATATCAAAACTTAATCTTGATGACACCTTAAAAGAAGTAAAATTATTAAAATATCCTTTAAAAATATTTTAATAATTTGATATTTTCGAGATTCATTTTTTACAAAAAGCTCAAAATCATGTTTAAATATTATTTCATAAATTTTAATGCACTGAAAATCTTGATTGGATTTAAAAAAGAGTAAAATTTTTAAAATACACTTTAAGTGCATTTTTATAATTTAATTTTTTCAAAATCAAATTTTCACAAAAAATTTTAGATCATGATTAAGTATTCACATGTGATTAATTAACTAATAGAATATAAATGTATAAACTGTTGAATCAAATATAAATTTTTATTCATTACTGATAAAATTAAACGATAGCAGCTCATAAAACACTGACGCACTCGTCAACCAATAAACAAAGTCAAGCACCACAAATAATTTTATTGACCCCAGACATCAATATGCAAAGCGCAACTCCAATTTTTTTTTTTTTTTTAAAAAGAACAGATTTAACTAGGCAGACAACCGATAGATGATGTTATCCAAATTGTAGCATCTTACATGATTGTACAAGCTGACGATTCTTGTTCACTCAAGTCATAACGACAACAGCTTTGAGAACTGCTGCTGCATTTTCCACAATAACATGATCCACCACAACTGCTACAGGAAAAGTTACCGCTTCGCTTACATGAAATGCCATTGCAGCCTCTGCAAGAAAAGCTGCCGCACCCTTCACAACACCGGCTGTAATACCCACTAGAAGACCAGCCATTGCATCTACTACAAGAAGAGCTGCCGCACCCTTTACATGACCAAGGCCAACTATTACACCCACTACAAGACTTGTTATTACATCCCGTACAAACGTTGCTACTACAATTACTACAATACCAACTGATCCACCCATGACCTGAGCAACTTTTGCACCCACTACCACCACACCCATTACAGCACATTCTTTTTCCACAATTCTCAGTGCATGCAACTGGGAATGAAATACATTTACTCTTGTCGCATTGACCTTCACGATGCCACATATGGCATTTCGTACAAAATATCGCTATTATTTTAATTTTGTCATCTTTCTTCTCAGGCTCTTTTTTTTCTGTTGTTTCAGTCGAACTAGCAGGCTTGGCAGGCTTTTTAATCTCGATATGACCTAAGCAGCTTTTGCACCCACTACCACCACACCCATTACAGCAAATTTTTTTCCCACAATTCTCAGTGCATGCAAGTGGGAATGAAATACATTTACTCTCGTCGCATTGGCCTTCATGATGCCACATATGGCATTCTTTACAAAATATCCCTACTATGTTAATATTTATGTTATCCGGTGGCGGTGCTGGTTTAGGCTTAGGAGGAGGAGGTTTCTCTGGCGGTTTAATCTCAATGCTCGTTATGCAACAACCAGCCTTGCGCCATATCTTGCTCTTCATACACTCGGGATTGCCGGATACCACAGTGATCGTCACCGTATTTTCCTTCTCATCGTATTTCTGGTCTCTTATTTCTGTTCAATACCATTACATCACACATAAGCTTAATCGGTCTTTAATTATGTTTAATCTCCCAACACTTTTTTGTTCATGCATATACACAAGCATAGTGAGAAAAGGAGAGATTGATGATCAGATCACTTGCCTGGAAATTTACAGAGTACTTTCTTGACTTTCTTATAACAGCGGTGGCACTGAAGGTCTACTTTCAACACCATTGTTGTGGCCTATAACAATGCTCTTACTTATCAATGAATATGATAGTTCAGAAAAATGTAGTGATATGTTATATCAAACTATACAGTAAATTAAGAGAGAATTAGTACAATGTTAACCCATATAGAATAATTAGAAAAAGTATATGGTATTTCGTGGTAGTTTTTGCACCAATATATAATACGTACAATTGATAGGTGGGTAAAAAAATGCATCAAAACTGTTATCTACTGCTATTAAGACGTGAGAAGCGATTCACACATATAATGGTCATTCGCGACCTAAAATAGTAGCACAACAAAAAATAGTTGCAAAATCGGATTGCTATAGCCATTATCAAGTCTTGTTAAAAGCTACAAAAAAAAAAGAAGAAAAGAAAAACAAACCCTAAACAACAACAATCAATCAACAACAACTTTATGTTTCAATTTATAAATAAAAAAAAATTAATTTAAGAAAATAATAAGATATTCACTTAAAAGTACCATTTTGTTACATAATAGTGGTAGGGTTTTTTCTCTTCTTCCGTCTTGATAGAGATGAGACGAGATTTGAGGATAGAATTGAAGCAAAGGGTATAGGTCTTACATGGAGTGGTTTGTTGTGCTAGGTTTTGGGCAGGTCTATCATGAGAAGGGGAATTTATAGGGATGCAAAGAGGTTAGATGGGGAAGAATGGGGATTGAAGTAGGTAGAGAAGAAACAAAGTTAATCGGGTCAAGTGAGGGCCTTTAAAAGTAATAAAATTAGTTTTTATTGTTTAGATAAAAAGTAGAGAGGGGAAGTTTGGTGGGAAATAAGAATTTAAGAAGTTTTTTATTTAGATTGAAATTGAGAGAGAATGAAAGATGATAAATAGTAAATTTATTTTTATAAATGTTTTATATGTAAAAGTATTATTTAAAAATAATTAATTTTACATTAAAATTTTGTTATAATTAACTTTATTTTTAATTGCTTTTCCTTGTTTAATTAAAGTTAAGTTGCTAACTATTGATTTAATTTGCTAATTGATAAAATAATTTTCATATATTATATTTTTCAATTAATTTTACATATGATATTATACTTTAATTCTATATAGTTATATTAGTCATGCTTGTAAAATTCATGGATATCTTATCGAATAACTGTTAAATGAGAATATTGACTATTAAGCTATAATTTAAAAATTGTTAATAATTGATTTTATCATAAAAAATGCAATTAAAATGTCTTAAGATTTTTTAAAAAATATAAAATAATATAATATATCAAATATATATTTTAAATAATATAAAATAATAGTATTTATTTTATTTATGATGAGTTATGCAAAAATTAAAAAAAAAATTACGATCATGATAAGCATAAACCATTATCGTATTTGTTATATCCATAACCACAACAAATTTTATAGGACCAAACAATAATCACAATTTAAATTTCTATATATGAAAATCATCTATATAAATAAATAAATAAATAAAATGTGGAACCTTAAATATTGAATCTCGTACATCCAATTATTGGCTTTGCATATGCTGGATTGAGAGGCGCTTCTGACCTACCCGTGAACTTGATCAAAATAAAATTTCTTATCACTACCTAACAGGCTCAAGTTTAATTGGACCCAGATTCCATGCAAACCACCTAACCCAACGCTGTTTTATAGTATGAAAAAGGACTTACGCACCACGGCCATCACTTTCCTTAAAGACCACGTGGTAAAATCTTGTAGGAAGGAGCATCTCCATGAAAAAGGACAAAAGGTTTTGGCCCTCTTTTTTATTATATTTTTCTTTTAGGTTTTATTGATTTCAGCTATTTGAATACATTTTTACTGTACAGTAACTTTTTTTATTAATAGATCAATAATCTGCTTTGATAATTTTACAAGAATTTTAATTTAGAGGATTCATAGTACTATAGTAACTATTAAAAGTACTAACTTATGTCACTATAAATCATGATATAAAACTAAGAATTAACTCTAGACAAAACCTGAGATAAAAAGGAATAATAAAAAAAAATTTAAAAATTTTAAATTTATATTTCACAAGAGAAGTTTTGAACTCCTCGATGCCGTTTGAATGAAAGAGTTACAACCTTATATAGACAAAGAACAATAAAGGGATAGGGCCAAAACATTATTATAGGAGTTCAAGACAAAGACTTAAATCATAAACAAACTAACTAAAGTAACTTTAATAAAAAATAATATATTCTTTTATTTATAAAAATAACTTTAATAAAATTGACATAAAACTTAATGTAAAGTTAACACAATACAAAGTCAACATAAAGTAAACAAACTAACTAAAGTAACTTTAATATAATAATTTTAATAAAGAGGATTATATTCCTTTATTTATCAAAACAGTTTTAAAACTGATATAAAACCTAACATAAAATTGATATAACACAAATTGACATAAAGTTGGAATAAACATAAAATTGATGCTAACACTCAGTTGATGTAGACAAAACGTTGATGTTGACAGGAACATAGACAATGATATGGACAAGCTTGTCATGATTTGTTTTTTTTTTTATTTCTATTTTCTATTTTATTTCATGCTATATCTATGCCAATTTGTTTTTAATTCAAAAAAAATTCCATGTTCTTATAATTTTATTGCTGTTGATCTTTATTTTTTTTTTATTTAAGGTTGATCTTTAATTTTCCTTTCCTAGTGGTTTCTGGAGTTGATGATGCAAAAAGTCCACACATCTTAGTTTAGAGACAAAACTCAAATCAATCAATCATACAAGCAAACCGATGTATAATTAAATCATAAATCATCTATACAAGACATAATAATTAAACGTGATTCAATCTAATAAAAAACAACTCACATATACAAATAAGATAAAAGATCTATTAATTGTTTGAACATGTTTGACATTCAAGTGAGCGGAAGTAAAATTAAATCATAAATTATCCATATAAAAGACAATAATTTAACGTAATTCAGTCTAATCCAAAATAGCATACATCCACGGATGAGAGAAAAAAATCAACTAATTGTTTGAACATATTTGACATTCAAGTGAGTGGAACCAAAATCAAATCATAAATCATCCATACAAAAAATAACAATTTAACATTTTTCAACCTAATTCAAAGTGGCTTATACCTACGAATGAAAAAAAAAATTTACTAGTTGTTCGAATATGTTCGACATTTATGTGAGTAGAAATTAAATGCTACACTGTTTAATATTTAAAATTGAGGATGGCATTTCGTTAAAGCTAAGATCAAATCAACGTGGAAATGTGGATTTCAGGATAAGGGAATATATCGTGGGAGAGGGTGGGTGGTCGTTGACGTAGACCAAAAGACATGCCCCCTGCTTCCTTCGTAATTGGTTGCTGTCTCTCACACGTCTCTTTATGGATGTAAATGATTAGGATACGAGGTGGATAAATTTGTTTTTTATTTTTAAAAACTTTTTATATTATATTAATATTAATATTTATATATATATAATGAATATTTTAAATTTATTTTATTTTTTAAAATATTTAATAGGTATAAGTAATTTTTATATTTATAACCTCTTAGAATTAATAAAAATATAAATTTATTTTTTATTTGTATATTTAAATAATTTTTAATAAATATCTATTAATATATATTTTAATAAAAATGTATTCATTTTAATTAATCTAATAATAATTTATATTATTTAATAAAAAATTTATTTACTAATAATATATAAATATATATATATAAAATATAAGTACTAAGGAAATATTATATTACTCGTTTTCACATTCTTACTTAATAAAAATTTAAAAATTATATCTATTCATATTCATAAAATATAATATTTATCATTATTTTTATTAAGATAAAAAAATTAAATTCTTTATTAAATATAGATGAAATTAATATTCCTATATCTCTTAAAAGCGTCGTGCATTGAACCACTGTTTACACCGCGAATGACAAGGAAAACACCTTTCTTTTTATTTTTTATTTTTCTTTCTTTTTCTCTTCAATTCCCGCCGTGAAATTTCAGAAACAGTGAAAAAAAATTACACCTACAAAGAAACAAACAAAACTTTAACCAAACACTTAGGGACTGTTAAAGCGCACGTGACCTGCATGTGCGGTCAATTTGTTGCTAAATTCGTATAATCATTCATACCTCTAGTATAATTTCGATAGTTGTTTCTGCATTTTCATTTTTTTCAGTCTGACCCCAAAATTGCAATTTGGAGAATTTGTTTCCTCTGTTAAAAAACTGTTCCAACAAAAAGTGGTAGAAAAAATTGTTGTTCTTGGTTTATGCATATTTGAGAGTAGTGTTGTCTCACAAGTATACAATTCTCACTCTCTAAAATAAAAAGAAAAATTAAAAAAATTAAATTCTTTGAATAAAATATTAATATTTAATTTTACACTCAATTTATAATTATTTGTAACATGAAAATTTAGCTAATAAGCAAGGTCTATCATATTCCCTCTGGTGAAAAAAAAATTCAATTTATTATTTGCGATCAACAATAATTTTTTGAAGAAAAAGATGGAAAAATGCTGAAGTAATGTATTTAAAAGTTTTCAATCTATATCAACATGACAAGTGAACACTTTTAGAAAAGGCTAGCTAGTTCACTCGATAACTTTGTAGTTTCCATTTAAGTTTGTTAAAGTAAAATGGTCTGGTAATGAATAAAGATGCTTTTGGAGGACCTTCTTTCATTGTTTTTCTTTTTTTAATTGTTCCACGAGTTAATTCTCATCGGCCAACGTTTCACACTTCTTCCATCACCATCAATATTTATTATGTATACATAACTCGTTATCTCCATTATATATAATACGTTTTTAACATAAATGAAACAAATTATAAGTACATAATACAATTTGAGGGGATTCAATTGAAGAATACATGTACATAGGTTGAGAATGTAATCCCTTGAAAACCAACAAAATAAAGTAGGTGAGAAAATTACTGCTGAAAAATAATTGGAAAAAAACAAAAATAAAGGGATCAATAATTCAAAAGTGGATGTGATATCCCACCAGCAAAAGCTGTGATGAACAAGCTGGCAATCTTGATAGCAATCAGATTAAAGAAAAAAAAAAATTAACGTGGGAACTAATATCTGTTTCTCCCAAGACATCAGGAAATGATGTTACTTTGGACCCTTGTCAAGTTTTCTTCCACTAAAGGTTTGAATAATAATAATAATAATAATAATAATAATAATAATAATAATAAAAGACTCTAAAGAAATTAAAGAAGTCTTTAATGCAACTTTCCCAGGTAGTTTCAATTAGTTACAAAGATTTTAAGTAGAACTTTCCAATATTTGTGGATTGTTGATTTTCATTTTTTTTCATTTGAAGCAAAGTTGACTTGTAATTCATCAGTTTTCTTTAAACACGAAAGAAAATTGAAATTAACAGAAATTTATCTCTTACATTAATAGAATATTTTAAAAATATTTTTATTTAAAAATCAATAAATTAAAATAAAATGACAAATTAAAGAAGTTACGCCTCCCAATAAAAGGAAAAGATGTTTAGGCCTTTTACAAATTGTCTTCCTCTAAGGATTAGAATAAGAAGAATAGTAATTATAATAATAATAAAAAAGACTCCAAAGAAATTAAAGAAGTCATTGATGAAACTTCCTCTGTAGTTTCAATTGGTCACAGAAATCTTTGATGGTTCAATTTTTTAATTCAATTGAAGTAAAGCTGTCTGATCCTGAAACTTCATATCTCCTTGTTATATTGATCTTTTTTCTTCTGTGTTGCTGCCTTACCTTACTCTTGCAACTTTCTCCTCAAGCAGTTTCCATTGAAGCAATCAAGCATCGTCTTCTATCATTATCTCCACATCTTCCAGCTAGCAAAACTACCAAATCCTTTGTTTGATTTCTGCCTTACTGCTATTCTTTTTATAACTCAACAAAAAAATTTTGGTGCTCTTTTAATTTCCTTGATTTTCTACTTTACTTCTGTAACTAAAAAAAGCGATTTTTTTTTCTTTTATTGATTTCTAATTTTCTGTTCTTTTAACAGGGAAATAAAAAAAAAAAAAACTGGTCCTTGATTTTTCCTTTACAGATCCATACAGCTTTTGAAGATCCATCTCAAGTGAGGTATGCTTCAATAAACCATTAATATATAAATTTTATTCTCCATAATTTTTGCTATGCTCAACTTCATTTCTCGTTTGCCCCGATTAGTCTTCGATTTTTCACTCTTACTTGTTTACGAATTTACTTAAAATAAATAATAATAATAATAATAATAAAATATTTATTTTAAAAAATTTAAAATAATTGGTATCTTTTAAAAGTTAAAAAGTATTAAACAAAAAGTATGATTCGATATTAATTAATAAAATATTAATATAAAAATAATTTCAAGGAAAATATAAAAGAATTGATATTTTAAAATGAAAGAATAAAAAAATATTGATGTAAACATGTGAGATCTAGAAATAATAAAATTTGTTTCAATTGATATAAAATATATTAGAAATATTGTAACATTTTAAAAAATAAGTTATGAAAATTTTAAAAGTAATAATAAAACGTAAGATTAAGGCTTTGCTTGATATAGAAGATGAAAAGGCATAAGGATAAAACTTTTTAATTTAAGAGTTAAACTACAAAATAAAAAAATGATTATAAATTTTAATTACTAGATTAATAAGTTTTTCATTCCTAATCTTTTCCATCTTTAATTTTAACCAAGCAAAGTTTAAGTGTTGGAAGATATTATTTAACGTAAATAACTATGTTAGTAATGTAAAATTTAAATTAATTATTTTTCTAATTAATAGATATATAACATCAATAGCTAAATAAATCCTTTCAAGGCTAAAAAGATAACATAAAAAGTTAATATTTTAAAATATATTTTAACAATTATAAACGTAAATAGTTGAGAAGAATAACAAAATTCATATCAGTTAATTTAGAATATGTTAAAAGTGACGTAATGTTTTAAGATAGAATTATAAAACTTTTAAATATAATGAAAGGAAAGAATAAATGAAAAAAAATATTTTTTAACATAAATGATTAAGTTGTTACGTAAAATTTAAATTAATTATTATTCATATAAATATTTTTAGGCCAATGACTAAACAATACTTAAAAGTAAAAAAGACACTGTTAAAAAATTAATGTTTGAAAATAAAAAATAAAAAGAATCATTAATGTAAACATATGTGAGAAATTATAAAATTAGTATAATTTGTTGGAAAATGAGTTAGAAGTGTTATAACATCAAAAGATAAATTTATAAAAATTTTAAAATAAATAATTAAGAAAAGATTAAGAATAAGAAGATATTATTTTAACAAAATAACAAAGAATAAGTATAAAAATTCAAATTAATTATTGTTCTTGTAAGTATATATGCCATGACTAAAAAATATTTTAAAGACTAAAAGAATGAAACACAACGTTAAAAATTAATATTTGGAAATAAATAACCTTCAAAAAAAATACTAACACAGACATGTGAGAGAAATAATAAAATGCATATCATTTGTAGTAAAATGAGTTAAAATTATTGTAACATTTTAATAAAGAATTATGAAAATTTTAAGTAAAATTACAGTAAAAGAGAATCCAAAGAAATTAAATAAAAGAGAATCCAAAAAATATTGCGTGATATTCTACTCTTAAGTTATTTAAAAAGGAATTTAAAAATTAATGCTACACTGTTTAATATTTAAAATTGAGGATGGCATTTCGTTAAAGCTAAGATCAAATCAACGTGGAAATGTGGATTTCAGGATAAGGGAATATATCGTTGGCGAGGGTGGGTGGTCCTTGACGTAGACCAAAAGACATGCCCCCTGCTTCCGTCGTAATTGGTTGCTCTCTCACACGTCTCTTTAGGGATGTAAATGATTAGGATACGAGGAGGATAAATTTGTTTTTATTTTTAAAAAATTTTTATATTATACAATTCTCACTCTCTAAAATAAAAAGAAAAATTAAAAAATAAATTCTTTAAATAAAATATTAATATTTAATTTTACACTCAATTTATAATTATTCGTAACATGAAAATTTAGCTAATAAGCAAGGTCTATCAAATTCCCTCTGGTGAAAAAAAATTCAATTTATTATTTGCGAACAACAATAATTTTTTGAAGAAAAAGATGGAAAAATGTTGAAGTAATGTATTTTAAAGTTTTCAATCTATATCAACATGACAAGTGAACACTCTTAGAAAAGGCTAGCTAGTTCACGTGATAACTTTGTAGTTTCCATTTAAGTTTGTTAAAGTAAAAGGGTCTGGTAATGAATTAAGATGCTTTTGGAGGACCTTCTTTCATTGTTTTTCTTTTTTTAATTGTTCCACGAGTTAATTCTCATCAGCCAACGTTTCACACTTCTTCAATCACCATCAATATTTATTATGCATACATAACTCATTATCTCCATTATATATAATATGTTTTTAACATAAATGAAACAAATTATAAGTACATAATATAATTTGGGAGGGTTCGATTGAAGTATACATGTCCATAGTCTGAGCTAATTAATTAAACAAATCTCGTATTGGTTGATACTTTTCCCTGTAGTTTCAATTGAATTGGGAGATTTGAAGCAGAGTTTCAAAATTTGTGGTCAATTGAAGATTTCCTATGCATTTACATCTTAGTGATACCCATCCCTCTTGCCATTACACTTTTATTTGCATATAGATTCGTACCAAACATATGAGGTATTATTTGTTTTGACTTGAAAGTTTTACAGTTTTATCCCACAAAAAATATCTTCAAAGTTTGAGTTTAAATCTCTCTCTCTCTCTCTCTATATATATATATATCATAGTAAAACTTCAAATTATTCTGAGAAGAAATTGGAACATTACAAATTCCTCTCGTTAAAGCTTGATGGGGACATCAAACCAAATGCAAAGCATATAGATCTACTAAATCATACCAACTGTTGGGCAAGTCTAACACAAAGTACACACAGATCACAGAATCACACCAAATTTTAGGATTCTAGAGGTGGCTCCCATTATGTAGCTCTTTGCTCCCGCATGATTTTAGAGGTAGCTTCTATGGTGTAACACTTAGTTCTCATTCGACTAATGATAGCTCTAATACTGTTCGTAAAGACTCGCATCTAATCTGATAGATATTGTCTACTTTAACCCGAAGGTGTCATGGTTTTGTCCTATAAAAGGTGCATCACAAGTTTGGATTTAAGCCTCTACATATATATCATAGTAGAACTTTAAATTATCCCAATGTGGGATTGGGAACTTAGATAATTCTATTTTTAATCTAATTTGTCACACCCCAAACTCGAGGATTTAGGATGTAACAATGTCGCATACTCATTAAACAAATCTCACAAGAATGCAAGGCAACAGATATCAAACTAAATCAAAATCTCTAATAATCTCTAAAATAATAATTTATAGAATCTCAAGTCTACAAAATTATATTATTTGCAAGTTGGTTTGAATATATTAAAATTCTTACTAACAAATCTTTTAGAATTAATAATAAAATATTCACTTGAAAGATATATCAAGCTAAAAATAGATGCTAATTTTGCTAATCCAAGTAGTCGTCAAGATTAAACTATCTAAGATATCAACATTGAAATCTAAAAAAGTAAAGAAATTTAAAGAAATGAGTACGATGACTCAGTAAATAACTGATATCCCCTCAGTTGAATTAAGCATATCATAAAATATTTAGATCAAAACATTAACTAAATGATTCAAAAATATTTTAAGTAATCTTGTATTCACAAACATATACTACTAGAAAAAGTTGTTTTAGCAACACTTAATGTCATTGCAAAATAACAATTTATCATTGCAAAAATCTTTTTGTAACGACCAAAAATCATTGTAAGGTTGTTGCTCGTACTTCCATTATTAAAAATACACACAACAATTTTCATTGTTTAAAAAAATCATCCTAAAAAATATTTATTGCAATGATTTTTTGTTGTTAGTAAATAAATTATATTTTAAGTAATAACTCAACGTGGTTGTGAAATTATTTTTTTAACATCCACATATTTTGTTGCTAAAACTTTTATGTAACAATATTATTTTAGTTGCTTAAAATTTTTGCAACACTATTTGTTTTGTTGCAATAGTTAATTTAATAACAACAATAATTATTATCAAAGTTCTTATTAAACCACAATTTTATCGTTTTTAATTTTAATTTCAACGATTTAAAAAAATTTAATAACCAATATTATTGTTGCAAATAATATTTGACAACAATATTTAATGTTATAAATAGAAAACAAATATTTAGCACTAATTATATTAATTTTAAAATGTTTATTTAAATACAACAAAAGAATTTGAAAAATTCATACAAATATTAAAAAATAGAAAATAATATTAATGTGAAAGGTAATATATTTATTTATTATTAATTAGAATCTTCTCAAAGTTTAATATAACAAGTGGCGTAGTCGATATAACTTGAAACTGTTGTGTCAATGAAAAGTCAGTATTTGACAAATCCGTATTTAACATCTGCTTTGAAAAGGCTCGTAACTCAATTGGTTTCTTAGGAGCACCAACAAGAACAAGCTTCCCATGAGTCTTCAACAGCCCAATCAAAGGTAGCAAAGGGTTTTTGAGCAGATACTGTCGAGAGGTTTCGATTTTTACCGAATGGTGTTGCGACAACTCTGCCTCAACTCTGCAACAAAATTGAAGTTCAATCAAGTTAATTAGGATCTTTAATACAAAGTAGGCAAATAATTCTTTTAATCATAGATGCCAACAGAAAGAATGGACCAGAAATTAAAAGAGAAAAATCAGTAGCTTCCACTAACACAATTGTGAAAGAAACTGGAAAAAAAGCTTTCACTTGCAAATTGTGAAAGAATTTGGAAAAAAACAATATTACCAGGAAAGAAGATCATTCTAGCATCTTTTGCTGCTTGACACGTTGACCCAAAGGAATCAAGTCGACTCTTTGACTCTAGATTCCACAGCTTTTTTGATAATCATTTTGTTCATAGAGAAACTCTTTCCATGCCAATAATTGAAAGTCATTGCTAGTGCTAGAAAAAAAAAAAGGGAATTGTTTAGCATAAGCATTAAATAACAAAATATGAACTTAAATAAAATATAAATGAATTAAAGGACAATTCAATCGTATTATCAATACTAAATGACTACTAAAATCCTAATTATCTTAAACTTTCGAGTAAACTTAATCAAAGCCCACTACATGTTCACTATTACCGAACTAACAAACTAAAACAATGAAGATTTAAACTAAAGGGGAGCTCCTCTCTTGGTCCTAGTACAATAGTTATATGCATTACCAGACTTATCATCAGATAACAAACAAATGACTATCTGGGTTTGAAGCTTAATACTCATAATCAATGCAATTTCAAATGCCTTGTTTGGTTTGAGCATAACACCTTTATCCATAACTTTCATCGCAAAGTACAAGTCAGTCCCACATAGTTCCACCAAATGCACACTACCAAAAAAATAGCTGACATGAAAACATGTATGACAGAGTATACAGTAATTATCCTACAAAATTAAGTGTATAATAGAAGCAGATTAATTAGACAAACCTGCCAGCGTCACCTGACTTGATCCCAATGGTTTTACAAGCCAAAAATGTTTTTAGACCTATCCCTTCTCACACTATCAAGAACCTACAAATTACAAGAGTAATGAGATATAAAATCACATATATACTGAGTGTGTAAGGGATCAGAATGGCAATGTAGTATAAAATGTCAGATACAAGTATAAGATAAAATGGAGAATGATGCTGCAAAATCTATTCTTTCTAATTCTTCTCTTAAAATCTTTTTGATAAACACCTGGGAATGATTAATACATAAATCTTCTGGATTCTGTAGTTAGTGAAATTTGTTGTTAGATTTTTTTAAGACAGAGAGGTTTCAAGGAGAAGGGATTAACCTTCAAGCATTACCGTATTGGTGCCTGGAAGATCCTTCACTGCTTCATCAACATTTTCTTCAATTTGTTTCACCTGCAATCAGTAATTATGCTTATTTTTCATATCAAGCCAACAAAACTGCAAATATTTCATAGAATACACAAAAAATGCATATACCCATAAACCAAAAAAATTTATTCAAAGTCTGGCTTTTTCTAAATTCATTGGTTAATTAATTGTGAAACAAAGAAATATAATATGCCCATAAAACAAAAATCAAATAATTGATATGGCAAAATCAAAATATAATTAAAATGTAGAATATAAATTATTTTTATTGTTCAAAGTCCAGAGATCAATACGCCCTAATATAATTTAAATTAAAATTGAAGCAAATAAATTACCTCAAAGTTATGAAAATGAAAGAAAAGTTTTGTAAACAAATTAAAAGCAAAAATAATAACAATGAAATAATTTTAAAAGGAATCAAATAAAGGAAAAGGGAGAGACTCGAAGGAGGAAGAGGGGGCAAAGCTTGCTGAAAGAAAGGGGGAAGGAATAGGGTACTTACCGTCTCAAGGGATGGGAAGGCAATCGGGTTTCCTTGAGGGTGATAGCTGCGTCTCTCGATGATTTAGGGAGAAGAGGAAATAACCAAGCAAAGTGACGATAAATGAGAAGAGTTGGTCGTCGGCATATGGGAAGAATGGGGACTCGCCGGCGAAGGAAAGGGATAGGGTATCGGGTTGGTCAGAGAGAGTTGTGTGCTATGTTGGCAGTTGTGATTTTGGAGAGAAAGAAGAATGGGAAAATGACATACTAAAGCTAACGCAGGTTGCTACAATATAACATTTTTTATTTTTTAATTTATATATGAATTAAAAAAATAATTAATAGATGGCCAAAATATTAATAAATTACAACATTTATTTTAGTAAAATTTTAATTGCACAGAAAGCTTAGGAATTATGATATCTTGAAAAGTAATATTAATATTTATTTATATAACCAATCATAATTTAGATTAAAAAATATAATTTTAGTTCATAATTCATAAAGTTTGCTTCAACTGAAATTTATTAATCCATTGTAATTCATAATATAATCAAATATGGATAAAAAGAAAAAGTTAATGAAAAAACAAATCACATGAAATCTTAAAAGGTTTGTTGTAACTCAGCAAGGAATTTAGAAATGTTTTCATACTATGATGCTATAAATATATATATATATATATACTAAATTATTTGTTTTTGAGAGTGAGAAAACACGGGTTCCCATCCTTTCTATTCAAATAGTATTTGTTTTGTATTTGTTTCATGTAGTATTATTAAATGGGAAAAGATCAAGATATAAAATTTTAATAGGACACTTTTTTCATTTTTGTTCTTTATATATATATATAAATATAAAATAGAGATCCATTTATATTAGTATAAAAATTATAATTTTTTTGACCTTTAGATCAAAAATAAATTTATAATACTTACATTTAGTCATTTTGATAAAAATTCAGAAGATATGTAAAACTTACAATAATATAAACGAATCACTCCTCATATATATATACATATATATATATATATACATATATTGATATTTGTTTCAAACCTCAAAGAGATCTTTGACCAAGACATCTTTGACCAAGGTTTAGTTAGATGAAAATTTCTTCTAGTTGCTACTTAAAGGCCTTCACATTAAAAGAAAAAAAAATCATCTTGATGTAAACCATTTTGATTAAACAACTTCAGAAGTTGTTTCAAATATAATATAATTTCACAACAACTTTTTCAATCATTACAAATTGAAAAAGATTTTATAACGATAACTTTTTGTTTTCAAAAAATAATAAAGATTTCATAACAACTATTTCAATTGTTGTATAAAATATTTGAAAAAATTAATTTGACAACAATTAAAAAAAGTTGTTGCAAATTTAATAATATTTCAGAACAATTTTTTTGTCATTATGAATATGGTATGGATATTGCAATTACTTTTTTTTTTATCATTGTGTTAAATATTTAAAAAATTAATTAGATAACAATAATGAAAAGTTGTTGCAAACATAATATGATTTCGTAACAATTGTTTTTTATCATTACCAATCTTGTAGAAATTTACAGCAACAAAAATTATCGTTATATAATATATTTAAAAAATCAAATAAGAAACGAATGTAAAAAATTGTTGCAAATACAATAATATTTTGCAATAATTTTTTTGATTGTTGCAAATTATGCTTGCTAAAACTCCATTTTCTAGTAGTGATATTTTTAAAATCAGATTCTCAAATCACAAAAAAAAATCAAATATCACAAAATTATAAATTTTATTGGTCTTTTATAACATATTATGACCACATTTAATCCTCATAGCACAAGTCAGAATTATAATTTTTTTTCTAGTGCAATGGGAAAGAAGTATATTAGAAGCAATTAAATCATTGCACTGACAATCATAATTAACTCGTTAGTGCAATAGAACATAATAAAAATCATAGTAACCCCTTTAGTGCAATGAGGCAGAAGTATATCACAATAACTACTTTAGTGCAATGGGACAAAAGTATATCATCGATGGCACGGTGAACAAAAACTATTATTCTCAACTCGTGGCATAATTCGAAATCGGTATTGATATCACAAAATAAATGTTGACATGACCAACAATTAACCCCTATCGGTAGGGCCAAAACATAGTCATAGTAGGAGATAAAAATCAAAATATATTTTCAAATTACCGAACATATACAAATTTAATATATATAAACCTTCTCAAAACATAATCCATACAAAGTAAATTCCATAATCATTCTGAAGAAAATTTTCATGTTTCGACAAAACAATGAATATATAGATATATTATTACAAAATGATATTCAGAAATCAAAATAATATCAAACCATATTCCAACCTCATAATAAAGTAATCATATGAACATTTTGAATGCTCAACTTGATTTACAAAATAAATAGACAAAACTAAATATATAACCAAAATTAAAGTAATTTATAACTAAATATATCAAATAAGGGTTGGAAATAATTTTTAAAATAATTAAAAATGAAAATTTCTAAATTCTGAAAATTTCACATTTTATGATTATTTTACTTACTTTGAGTTACAAAATCTCTAATCTCCCATAGTTTCTAGTGACAAATGAAGGCATAAATTTTAAAGTAGGAATGTAATATTACAATTTAGAATTTTGTTTCCACAAAAATGATTTCTAAAAGCTTTAGTTTCAAAGGCCAAAACTTTACAAATTATCACAAATGGCTTATATTTTTCTGGGTTTTAGATTCATGAAACCTATTTTGGGACTTTGGTTCCCTTATCCTATAAATCATTTAAACAAACTAATTATACCACTAGAAAGTTTACATTTATACTATCAAAAGCACCTCAAGTTCGACCAAATCACCTATCGGAATAGGGGGTTTTGGTGGCTCAAAGTTGGATGTTTATCACTTTCAAAACCCAAAAATCAAATTTTTCGAACATTCAATTCTCCTAAATTACTTAATCAAATAAAGTACCATACATACCATTAGAAAGGTCTTGAAGAGACTTTTTCATTGGTACCCACAATTTTGTCGGAAAGTTACCGGAATGATGCCGAAAAATTTAAAATATTAAAAACCCTAACCTAATACTTAAGTTTTTCTCACAAATACTAAAATTGAAAAGTTGAAAAGACAAATCTTACCTCAAATCTTCAATTGCATGATTATAATCTCAATCTTAGCCATTCTCTTCCTTCTCTTCTTAGGAGTTTTTTTTTTTTTGAATTTTTATATTTCTTTTTCTCTTAGAGAAAATGTCGAATGAAGACTATTAAAGTTTCTCTTCTATTTTTAGTTATTTCTTTTAGAAACTTATGAACTAAGTCAACTAATTAGGATATGAAAATTGGGCTTGGGTATTACAATTTACTGAATAAATAATTTAGTAGAAAGAAAAGTGAAGCAATAGCCCCAAAAGGAAAAAAATGTTTGGGCCTTCTCTTGCTATCTTTCACAAGGATTTGAATAAGAAAAATGGTAATAATAATAGTAGGAAAATTAATAAGTTTTTAATGTTATTTACTCTGATGTTGATTTCAATTTTCCAAATTAATTTATCCATATTCATGAACTTTTGAGATTATATTTTGAGAAATTATTTGATAAACTGATAGTGAAGTTTTTCTAATTCTATAAGTGAAATTATGATAATCATATATATCCCATTTCTTTTTTAAATTAATATTTCTAAATATATAAGGAACATGTGTTATCATGTTAATCTTGTTTGTAAAATTAAAAAATCTCACTGTCAATGTATTTAATAATTTTTCTTATATTTTTTATATAATTCTTTGAACAATTTTTTTTTTTAATTTATGAAACAACTATCAGAATTATCCATAAAAATCAAATTATGAAATTTGTCTCTTTATTTTAATTAAAATGAAGATTTAGTTTGTTTGACATTAAATCTTGTGTCACATGTTGCATAATTCGACAGAGAATGCTATCCCATAAAAACCAACAAAATCAAATAGGTGAGAAAGTTACTACTGAAAAATAATTGAAAAAAAAAAATAAAGGTATCGATAATTCAAAAGTAAATGTCATATCCCTCTAGCAAAAGCTGTGATGAACAAGCTGGCAATCTCGATAACAATCAGATTTCTTCCGAAGAAAAGAAAAAAAAAATTAAAGTGTGAACTTAAATGTGTTTCTCCGAAGACAAGAAAATGATGTTACTTTGGACTCTTGTATAATAATAATAAAAGACTACAAAGAAATTAAAGAAGTCTTTGATGCAACTTTTCTAGGTAGTTTCAATTAGTTACAAAGAAAATTGACTTATATTTCAATTAGTTACAAGAAAATGATTTTTCTTTTTTTCATTTGAAGCAAAGTTGACTTGTATTTCATCAGTTTTCTTTAAACACGAAAGAAAATTGAAATTAACAGAAATTTATCAATTACATTAATAGAATATTTTGAAAATATTTTTATTTTATTATTTTTATTTAAAGATAAATAAATTAAAAATATAATGACAATATTTAATATTAAACCGCAATATAATGACAAATTAAAGAAGGTACGCCTCCAAATAAAAGGAAAAAATGTTTAGGCCTTTGTCCAATTGTCTTCCACTAAGAACTAGAATAAGAAAAATAAGAATTATAATATTTTCTCCATTTCGAAATATTTAAATTGTATTGACTTTCATCAAATTTAAAAGACAGTTTTGATTTTAATATATTTAATATTAAAATTAATATTTTTTTATAAAATTATAAATTTTTAATTTTTAATATCAAAAAATAAAAAAATCATAAAAAATAATTTTAAAATATAAAAAATAAAAATATTAAATATTAAAAAAATACATAATTTTAAGATATAAAAAAAAAAATGAGACAAAGGGAATAATAAAAATAAAAAAAAATCCAAAGAAATTAGAGAAGTCTTTGATGAAACTTTCTTTGTAGTTTCAATTGGTCACAGAAGTCTTTGATGGTTGAATTTTTTTTATTCAATCGAAGCAAAGTTGTTGGATCTTGAAACTTCATATTTCCTTGTTATATTGATCTTTTTTCTTCTGTGTTGCAGCCTTACCTTACTCTTACAACTTTCTCCTCAAACAGTTTCCATTGAAGCAATCAAGCATCGTCTTCTATCATTATCTCCACATCTTCCAGCTAGCTAAAGTACCAAATCCTTTGTTTGATTTCTGCCTTATTGCTCTTCTTTTTATAACTCAACAAAAAAAATTTTGGTGCTCTTTTAATTTCCTTGATTTTCTACTTTGCTTTTATAACTAAAAAAGCAAATTTTTTTTTGCTTTTATTGATTCTCATTGTCGGTTCTTTTAACAGGGAAAAAGAAAAAAAAAAAAAAAACAAACCTGGTCCTAGATTTTCCTTTACAGATCCATACAGCTTTTGAAGATCCATCCCAAGCGAGGTATGCTTCAATTATTAAACCATTTATATAAAAATTTTATTCTTCATAATTTTTTGCTATGCTCAACTTCATTTTTCGTTTGCCTCCAGTAGTCTTTGATTTTTCATTCTTACTTGTTTATGAATTTACTTAAAATAAAAAAAAATAATAAAATATTTATTTTAAAAAATTTAAAATAATTGGTATCTTTTAAAATAGCTAAAAAGTATTATTAACATAAAAATATTTCAAGGAAAATATAAAATAATAACATTAAAATAATTTTAAGTATAAAAGAATTGATATTTTAAAATGAAAGAATCAAAACATATTGATGTAAACATGTGAGATCTAGAAATAATAAAATTTGTTTTAATTGGCCTAAAAAGTGTTAGAAATATTGTAACATTTAAAAAAAAAGTTATGAAAATTTTGAAAGTAATAAAACGTAAGAATAAGGCTTGGCTTGATATAGAAGACGAAATGGGATATGGATGAAACTTTTTAATCTAATAGTTAAACTACAAAATAAAAAAGTGATTATAAATTTTAATTATTGGATTAATAAGTTTTCATTCCTGATCTTTTCCATCTTTAATTTTAACCAAGCAAAGTTTAAGTATTGGAAGATATTATTTTAACATAAATAACTATGTTAGTAATGTAAAATTTAAATTAATTATTTTTCTAATTAATAGATATATAACATCAATCGCTAAATAAATACTTTCAAGGATAAAAAGATAACATAAAAAGCTAATATTTTAAAATATATTTTAAAAATTATTAACATAAATAGTTGAGAAGAATAATAAAATCAATGTCAGTTAGTTTAAATAAGTTAGAAGTGATGTAATAACTTAAGATAGAATTATAAAATTTTAAATATAATGAAAGGTAAGAATAAATGTAAAAAGATATTTTTTAACATAAATGATTAAGTTGTTACATAAAATTTAAATTAATTATTATTCATGTAAATATTTTTAGGCTAATGACTAAAAAATACTTAAAAGTAAAAAAAGACACTGTTAAAAAATTGATTTTTGCAAATAAAAAAATTAAAAAATGTATTAAAGTAAACATGTGTAAGAAATTATAAAATTAGTGTAATTTGTTGTAAAATGGGTTTAAAGTGTTATAAGATCAAAAGACAAAGTTATAAAAATTTTAACATAAATAATTAAGAAAAGAATAAGTATAAGAAGATATTATTTTAACATAAAAAATGAAGAATAAGTATAAAAATTAAATTAATTATTGTTCTTGTAAATATTTTAGACCATGACTAAAAAATATTTTAAAGACTCAAAAAATAAAAGGCAATGTTAAACATTAATGTTTGAAAATAAATAATCTTCAAAAACAAAAAATATTAACACAAGCATGTTAGAGAAATAATAAAATGCATATCATTTGTAGTAAAATGCGTTAAAATCATTGTAACACCCTAATAAAGAATTATGAAAATTTCAAGTATTTTGGAAGCTCAGAGTAAACGTAAAAAATATTATTTTGATATAAATAATTCAGTTGGTATGGTAAAATTTAAATTAATTATTTTTCTATAAATATTTTTAGGTCATGGCTAAAATAATATTTTAAGGGCTAAAGAAGAAAAGATACCTTTAAAAATTAATATCTAAAAATTTAAAAATTCAACAAAAAATTATTAGCATGAATACGTGAGAAGAAAATTTAAATTTGCCTCATTCGGTGTAAAATAGGTTAGAAATGTTGTAACATGCTAAGAAAGAGCTATGAAAATTTTAAATGTTGTAGAAGTCAAGAATAAATGTTAAAAGGTGAGTGCAATATTAAATTCATATCAATTGACGTAAAATAAGTTATAAATGTTGTGTAACACTAAGAAAAATTATGAAAATTTCAGACGTAAAACTAAGAATAAAAGTAAATAGGCAAGAGTAACAATAAAATTTGTATCAATTTATCTAAAATGGATTAGAGGTATCTTAACGCTATAAGAAAGAGTTATGAAAATTTTAAACATAATAGAAGATAAGAATAAGTGAAAGAATATATTATTTTATAGTAAATAATTATATTGACAACTTAAAATTTCAATAATTATTTCTCTTATAAATATTTTTACCCTAGTGGCTAAAAAATACTTTAAAGGCAAAAAAAGGAAAGCCATTTTTTTTAAATTTAATATTTAAAAACAAAAAATAAAAAATTGTTAACGTAAACATGTGAAAGGAATACTAAAATTCATATAATTTGATGTAAAATAGATTGAAAGTGCAATAATGTCTTAAGAAAAAAGTTATGAAAATTTTAAATGTTAAAAAAAAAAAGATAAAAATAAGCGTAAAAAGCTAAGAGTAATAATACAATTTGTATTAATTGGAGTAGAATGGTTAAAAATGTCATAACACCTTAAGGAAGAGTTATGAAAATTCTCAATGTAATGAAAGGCAAGAATAAATATAAACGGTGAGACTAATAACGAAATTCGTATTGTTGATGTAAAATTGATTAAGAGCATCGAATCACTTGAAGAAAAAAGCTATTAAAATTCTAAATGCAATTGATGATAAGACAAACCTGAGATGATATTATTTTATCATAAATAATTAAATTGACATATGTAAAATTTAAATTAATTATTTTTGTAAATATTTTTAGACTAATGACTAAAATACTTTAAAGAATGACAAAGAAAATACAATGTTAAAACATTAATATTTGAAAATAAAAACTTTTTAAAAGATTATGTACATAAACATGTGAAAAGAGTAATAAAATTCGTATAATTTGATATAAAATAGTTTAGAAGTGTTGTAACACTTTAAGAGAAGTTATAAAAATTTTAAACATAATAGAAGGCAAGCATAAGTGCAAGAAAATATTATTTTATTATAAATAATTAAGTTGGTAATGTAAAATTTAAATTAATTATTTTTTCTATAAATATGTGGTCAATGGCTAAAAAATACTTTAAAGACTAAAAAAGAAAAGACAATGGTAAAAATTAATGTTTGAAAATAAAAAACTTTTAAAATAATTGTTAATGTAAAAAAGAGAGAGGAATAATAAAATTCATATAATTTTATGTAAAATGGATTAAAAGTATTATAACACCATAAGAAAAAAACTATGTAAATTTTAAACATAATGGAAGGTAAGAGTAAACATAGAAATGTGAGAGTAATAATAAAATTTGATTCAATTAACATGAAATATATTAAAAGTGTTGTGATATCCTAATAAAAATTTATGAAAGTTTTAAACATTATGGAATGCAAAAACACACTTAAACATGTGAGAGTAATAATAAAATTTGTATCAACCAGTGTATAACTTGTACCACTCAAAGAAAAGGACAAAAAAGTTCTGAAAAAAGAAAGAATAAGTGTAAAAAATATTACTTTAACATAAATAATTAAGCTGGTAATGTAAAATTTAAATTAATTATTTTTTTGTAAACTTTTTAGGCCAATGCCTAAAAATACTTTAAAGGTTAAAAAGTTAATGTTAAAAAATTAATATTAAAAAATTAAAAATAACGTAATTAGAAGTGTGATAACATAATAGTAAACATTTATAAAAATTTTAATGTAATAAAAAGTAAGAATAAACGTAAATATTTGAGAATAATAATAAAATTTGCATCAATTAATGTAAAAGGAGTCAAAAATATTTTTTTTGAAAAAAATTATTAGTGTAAATAAGTGAGAAGAATAATAAAATTTATATCAACTAGTATAAAATGATTTAGAAGTATCATAACAATACAAAAAAGAGTTATGAAAATTTTAAACATGATAGAAGATTAGAATAAATGTCAACATGTAAGAGTAATAAAATTCATATCAATTAATGTAAAATACGTTGGAAGTATTGTAATGGATTAAGAAAGGGCTATAAAAATTATAAATGTAATGGAATATAAGAGTAAACGTTGACAATGTTATTTTAATCTAAATAATTAAGTTGGTAAAGTAAAATTTAAATTAATTATTTTTCCTATAAATGTTTTTAGGTTAATGGCTAAAAAATAGTTTAAAGTCTAAAAAATAAAAATGTAAACAATTAATATTTGAAAATAAAAATAAAATTCTTTAAAAAATTAATAACATAAACAGACAAAAGAGATAATAAAATTAATATCATTTGACGTAAAATGAGTTAGAAATGTTATAACACCTTAGGAATGAGTTATGAAAATTTTAAATGTAATGGAAGATAAGAATAAAGTAAGCAACATAAAATTTAAATTAATTATATTTCTGTAAATAGATAAGACAAATGGCTAAAAAGTACTTTTAAGGATAAAAAAACGTAAAAGGATTGATATTTTAAAATTAAAAGACATTAACTTAAATAATGTTGCTGTATCTTTCTTTTTCATTTTTAATGATAAAAAAGTACTGCCATTAGTCTTAACACATGTAACATATATTCTTAATATACGCATGAACACTGAATAATTTCTTCCATTTGCAGAATTTCAATTTCAAAGTTGTTCCATCAACAATTTGTTCTCTTCTACTTCACAATTGGCTTCCAAAGTAATTAAGGTACTTTGCAAACATTCACAATTGTTTTTGTCTCTCTAGCTGTTTATATGTTTACTAATCATTAAAGTTGTTTTTCAATCTCAGATCATCAAAGAATGGCTGCTGAATTTGCTGCCTCTGCTGCTGCCAATGCTGTAGGAAACCTCACAACAGAATATGCATCACCTTATGTTAGTTACTTTTTCCGATTTGGGAAAATTGTTGAAGAATTCAAGAATCGGAGAAATGAACTTGAATTGAAAAGTGATCGGTTAAAAAATGATGTCGAAGAGGCTATAAGGCAAAATGAGGTAATTGAGAAGGATGTCCTAGACTGGTTAAAAAGGGCAGAGAAAGAACTGGAAGAAACCCGGTGTCTGGAAGCTGAAATAGAACGTATGAAGTGTTTCAATTGGTGTCCAAGTTGGGGTTGGCGATTTTGCTTAAGTAAGAAAGTGGCAAAGAAGACGATCTCTATCGATAAACTACTTGTGAGTTGTAACTTTCCCCAGGTGGGGCACCGTGCTCCTCTAGAAGGAATAGAATTCTTCACCTCTAAAGATTTCATGCCTAATGAGTCTTCAAATTTTACTTTCAATGAGATCATCAAGGCTCTAAATACTGATGGTGTGAACATGATTGGATTGTATGGAATGCCAGGGGTAGGCAAAACAACTTTGGCAAAAGAAGTTGGGAAGCATGCTAAAGAGCAAAAGCTCTTTGACAAAGTTGTGATGGCTACAATGTCCCAAGCGCCAAACCTCAGCAAAATTCAAGATAAAATTGCAGAATTATTAGGTTTGAAATTTGAAGCAAGCACGAAAGAAGGAAAAGCAGAAGAGTTAGAGCGGAGATTGCAAGGCGTGGAGAAGATCCTCATAATTATCGATGATGTTTGGAATGAATTTAAATTGCAGACTGCAGGTATTCCATTCGGAGTTGAACAAGGGGGTTGCAAAGTTCTTCTGACCACACGTCTTTAACAAGTCTGTGTTCGTATGAATTGCCAACAGAAATTTAAACTTGACATCTTATCCGAAGGTGAAGCATGGGCTTTGTTCAAAGATACTGCTGGTCTAAAAGATGTTTCTTTGAGATTGAATGATGTAGCCAAGGAGGTTGCTAGTGAATGCAATGCAATTGCAACAATCGGAAAAGAATTAAAAGGTGCAAGTCTAGATGGGTGGAAAGCAGCAAATAAGCGACTCAAGGACTTAAGACATTTAGACAATGAAGAGGTTTCTCAAGGTATCTACAACTGCCTTAAGCTGAGTTATGATTATTTGAAGGGAGATAATATTCGAACATGTTTCTTGCTATGTTCCCTTTTTCCAGAAGATTGGGATATTGATATTGAGTTGTTGGTTATGTTTGCAATTGGTCATGGATTATTTTCTCATATTTACTTAATTGAAGACTTGCGGAGAGAAATTCGTGAAGCACTAAGAAAACTCCAAGAGGCTGGTTTGTTATTGAGAACTGATGATGATGATGATGAAAGATATGTAAGTATGCATGACGTGGTTCGTGATTTTGCTCATTGGATAACATCTACGGGGAAAAATATATTCATGGTAAAAGAGGGGTTGATGGAATGGCCTATAAGTGAAAGATGTGAATCCCATACAGCAATCTCCTTTTGGAACAGCAAAATAAATATTTTTCCTGAAAAGTTAGAATTTCCAGAACTCAAAATTTTGATTTTTACAGGAAAGACTTTGGTGGAAGTCGCGATTGCATTTGTTAAAGGAATGAAAGCCCTCCGAGTTTTGCATCTCCAAGATGTCATTTTCTCACTAGAAGTACTTAAATTCGTAACAAATCTTCGAACTCTGTGTCTAGTAAATTGTGAGTTGGAGAACATCTCATCGTTGGGAAATTTGAAAAACCTTGAGATTCTTGCATTTTCTGATACTAATATTTATGAGCTATTGCGTGGTCTAAAATCGCTACATTTTTTTTTACTCAGGAAGTGAACAGATCAATTTTCCCCCTAATTTACTATCAAGGTAATAGTAGATGTCAATTATTTTTTTGGCATATTGCACAAAATTAAGTATTTAGTTTTATGTTATTTATTTTTCTTTTATTTATTAAACTATGGGATACATATCTAACATAAGCTTTCGGTCACTCCCATTATTATGAACCATTCGAAGTTGTAGCCCTTTTTTTAAGAAAGGTGCTGAAGAATCAGGCTATATTTGCTGAGATAATTAAAATTAATTTGTGTTTACTTCTATTTTTATGATTCGCTTGAAGTGTTTGATAATAGTTTTTTGTAATTGTGTGTAACAAACAGGTTGACATCACTCCAACAGCTACACGTGACTTGTGAAAACAATGTTAATCTATCAGAGTTGAATTCATTGTCTCGATTGACTGCGCTATCACTGAGAGTTTCTACTGCTCAATGTTTTCCAGAAAACTTTGTGTTCCCTAAATTACAAAGCTACATTATAGCTATAAATGAAGATCTTCAATTTATACCGGAGCTAAAATTGAGAACCTTGAACATCGGACGTTTCTCATTTCATTTAGTGCATTCAAGGAGTTGTTTTGCAGTGTGGAAAAGTTGAATCTGGAGGATGTCAAGGGACACAAAAATATTGTCCCAAACGTAGATCCAAAGGGCCTAAATGAATTAACTTCTCTTGAGCTTGGAGATTGCGATGATATGGAATGCTTGATGGATACAACAGGAGAGAAAGAAAGAACCACTGCATTCTCTAATTTGGTGAAATTAAGAAAGGAGGACATGACTTGTTTGAAAGGATTGTGCCATGGTCCGCCTCCGATTAGCTTCTTATAAAAGTTAAAAGATGTGACCATTGGAGATTGTAAGCGGTTGAAAGTGGTATTTGAAATGGATGTGCTTCTTGAAAAGGAAAAAATTAGTCAGATGCCACTACTCTCAAATCTAACAAGCTTGTATCTATACCTTTTACCAGAATTGGAGAGTATTGGAAATTACAATCAACCCATCAATATCATGCAAGCCTCCAAAGTCTAAAGGTTGTAAACATTTGGAACTGCGGTGAATTGAAAGCCATCTTCCCGCCTTGCCTTGCTCAAAGTTTGTTGCATCTACAAGAACTCTCCATACATTTCTGTAATGGATTAGTGCAAATCATTGATTTTCCCCATGAAATGGGTGAGCTTGAGGTACCTATTCTCTTTCCATTTCTCCTTTAATGAATAATGAGAAATTACTAAACTTTATGTATTGATCATATAGTTAACTTCTGTTGAAGTTTAAAAGAAATAAAGTTTAATTAAATTATATTAGTAACTAAACTAAATTTGTACTTATTACGTGGCTTGCAAGTTGAGAAAGCTAACACTTTATACCATGTCATGTCTTAACTATATTATTTGTCACTATTCATGCTTTCTAGGTTCTAGTTATATTCAACTTAATTTGGATTGTTTAAATTTCTACAATAATAAATTTTTAGTGAATTTTCAGCTAAATACCAAAAATTTTGTTACTAATTATTTATTTTTTGATCGAAAAAGTAAGGGTCAATCTTTAAATAGTTAATATTAATAATTTTTTTATGATAATGTTAATATGGATATAAAAAATACATCATTTTATTAAATTGTAAAAGACATTTATATTAATAGAATATTCATAAACTATTAAATCTTATAAAGTTGAACCAAAAATAAAACATCAAATAATAATAATTTCATTTATATATATATTTGATTGAACAATAAACCATATATAATTATTAATTTGTTCATAACCATTTGCTTTTATTAGTTCTTATTTTTTACAAACTTTAACATATATATTTGCTTTTTATTAAAACATAAATCAAAGATACATGTATAAAAAAAACCAAATATACAAATTGAGAACGCATATATAGTTAAAATCTTTTGAACTTATTCACAACAAATATCCAACTTAACTAAATATATAAAAATATATAAATCAAATTTTTTTAACAATAAATCAAATCAAATGTAAATATCATATAATAGAAATAAAATCAAATAAACAGTTTGAAGGAACAAACAAATGAAGGAAATAAAATAAATTATGAAAAAAAGTAATGATCCATACCTGTTACCGAGTTGAAACCAATCCAAATGTATGTACGTTTTCTTTCCATTTTTGAAATTTGATAAAAAAATTAATGTCATTTAAGCAAAAATTATATAAAAGTAAAATCAATTCAACACCATCACATACTTATTTTTGCAAATAAAAAAGAAAATAAAAAAAAGAATAATAAAGGCAAAAATGAACTTGTTCATAGTATGATGTGATTTACTCTTCTTTCTAACTTTTGTCCATTCCCGTGAAAACCAATAAATCATAACCTTCAAGTAAAAAAAAAAAAAAGCTTGTATTCTTAAATTTTTAATTCTAATAACAACAAATAAAATAAGCTTGGCTAGAAGGTGACCTCTCACTTTATAAACTCTTTACTTTCAATTTTAGATTCTAATTTCATCAAATAAAAATTTATTAAGTGTGTATATATATATATTTGAAACTATGATTAAATTTAAAAAAAAAAGATAAATTATGATTTAATATATTTAAATTCAAAACTTATATAAAATTTTTAACTTTTGGTAGAGTTTGATTTGAATTTAAATAGTCATCCAAAAATATTAAATTTAGATAATTTATTAAATAAAATTATTTGACGGTAGATAAAAATATATTAAGCATATAAATACATATATATTTTTGGAACAATGATTAATGTAAAAAGAAAAAATAAATTATAATTTAATATATTTGAATTTAAATTTATGCAAAATTTTTTTATAGATTTTGATTTGAATTTAAATAATTATTCTAAAATATTAAATTTAAATAATTTATTGAATAGAGTTATTTGATAAATAATATAATAATATAACATTATCCTACAAAGAAATTATTTAAGTAAACATATATATCAGCACATCTTATTTGATAATCTAATATATATATATATATATATTATAACAACATACAAGATTACATGATCAAAATTGCTTATGTAGATGCCTAGGTGGATAACCTATTTTAATAATGTATAAGACAATATTTATATTATTTTATTTATCAAATAAAATTTTTTAATAAATTATTTCAATTGAACATTTTGGATAATTATTTAAATTGAAATCAATATCTATCTCATATTGAAATTTTTGAATAAAATTTGAATTCAAATATATTAAATCATAATTTATCTTTTCTTTTTAAATTTAATGATGGTTTCTAATATATATACTTAATAAAATTTTATTTTCTGTCAAATAATTCTACTTAATAAATTATTTAAATTTAATACTTTTAGATAACTTAATGAATTATTACTAAAAAGCTTGTATTTTTAAAGAATAAAAGCTTACGTCTTTATTTGAAAATATAAGACATTTGAATGTTGATAAAAAAGTTAGATAAAAATATAATTCTACTTTGAAAACAAATATAATGTTTTATTTATGTTCTAATTCAAATATTTTTATACTATATATTTGGTTAATTTATTTGTTTTTCTTTAATTGATAACTTTTTTTAGTTTTGCTTAGATTGATTATAATTAAAATTTTGTATTATATATTTTTTGTTTTATTCATTTCTTCAATGTTTTTATTCTTTGTTAATTTATTAACATATTTACTTTTATTATATATATTTATCCTTGATAAATTAATATGTAAATTTATATTCTCTATTTTCTTTTGTTATACTTTTTATTATTGAATTTCTTTGTCTACAATAGATGATTTGAGAAGAATAATGATCACTACCATATCTAACTCACAAAAGATATTATCAATTATGTTAAAAATTATTAAAAATAAAAAATATATTTCAAAAAAAAGTTTTAAAGTATAACATAAAGAATTATTGTTTCCCTTTTATCTAAAACATAACTTTATTTGTTGACATTTATAGAAATAATTGTTAACCCAATATATTTATGTAAATAATTACTTGAAGTATGTCAAAAATAAAAACTAATAAAAAGCAAATGATTATAACAAAATTAATAATTGTGATTTGTTATTCAATAATATATATATATATATATATATATACACACACACCACATAATCAACATTATGATAAAAACAATTATTAATTTTAACTATTTAAATATTGATTCTTGATTTTTTTTTCAAACAAGAAAAAAGCGGTAACAAAATTTTTAATATTTAGCAAATAAATTGAAAAAAATTATTTTTCAATAAAAAAGGGATTTTTATAATTTTTGAAAATTTACAAAAGTTTAGATTGTTTTAGGTGAACAACATTATTTATAATATATTATATATAAATTATTATTTAATTATAACTTAGCATTTATAAATATATGATTATATATTAGATAAATAATTAAAAATAAATTTAAAATTATGAAAATTTTAATTAAAATTCATGTACCTTGTACGGGCTAAAAAAGCTAGTTTTATAGATTGTAATATATATATATATATATATATATATATATGATTTGGTACTTTTGAAGTCATATATTCTTTGACCATTGTAACTTATTCAAAATTTAATGAAACTATGATATTTTTATATTTATACAAGAATTACGATTCTCTGAGTTTGAACAAAAAAATATGTGCGATACTATTAATTGAGAATATATTTCAAATTCAAAATGGACACTTATTCTCAACGATAAAGATTTTAAATCTAAAGGGTATACATGAGTTCTAAGGTCCCATCCAAATTGTAAGCCTTCCTTATCTTAAAGACTTAAAAAGTGTCAAATTGTAATAGGCTGAAATCTCTCTTTTCTTCTATGCTTGCTCCAAATTTGCGCAATTGAAAGTTTTGGATATAAAGTGCTGTGAGGAGTTGGAAGCAATCATTGAAATGGACCAAACTTCAATATCAACATCATGAAAGGGTCATCTCCAACCTATTTCCTTTCCTAGTCTTCAATGTATATGGATTTTTGGGTGCAGCAATTTGAAAAGCTTGTTTCCTATTAGTGTCACTCGTTCTCTTTCAAACCTCGAAAGAATCGAAATTGGAGGGGCTTCTAAACTAGAGCAAGTCTTTGGGTATCAAGGTGAACTAAACTTTGAAGATGATCAAAAGGGAATAGTGCTCCCTAAATTCGGACTATTGAATCTTTCTGAGCTATCAGACCTAAAGAGTTTTGCTCCAATTGGTTATCATTTCCGATTCCGTACTTTGACGTTTTTCAAGAAAACCAAATCTCCCAAGTCGACCGCAAGTGTCATCATGGATTTAAAACATCCTGTGCGTGCCATACAGAGGTACCTATCCGACTTTTTTTCTAACTATTATGTTTAATTAATTAATTTGTTGTTCTTGATCATATTGATACTAATGATGAAACGATGATGGAAACAAAAGTTATGTTAGTATATAACTACATATTATTATGAATTGGATGACTCTTTTATATACACACTAGTCATATGATAATTAATTAATTAATCACTACTAGCATAACTTAATGAGAATTGTCTTTTGTTGTGAAGGAACCCCAACAAGTTCAGAATAATTTTGCAATGTAGAACGAATTTACTCTACGTCGCATTGCAATTGCTTATTTGATATTGTGAAATAGAGTCATGTTTAGCCATTCATTTAAGACAAATTTCATGAATTTTTTTTTTTTATATTTGGACTCGAACTCAAGCTTACATGTCTTATAAATCCTCTTCTTATCACTTGATCAAGAGATTGTTGGAAAAATTCATGTACTCTTAAGAAACATGGCTTTTTGTGTTTAGTTTGGTTTGCTGGTTCTTTATTAGTTCCTTCTAGCAGCTTGTATGGATGAATTGTACATAGTTATGTCTACTTGCATATCATAGATGGTTTTCCATGCTTGTTTTTATCGTGGTGATTTAATAATTATGTCAATGATATGTATTATATACGCTATATTATATGGACTCTTGTGATAGGACGTGAAATATGAATAATTTTTTTTTTGACAATTTTTTATATTAATTTTGAAAATCAAAGTATTATATATATATGAATAGTGAAGCGTTCAAAAATATTAAAATCCATGCGAGTATCTTAAAATATAATGAACCAAATTGAATTTAAAATTAATTATTCCACAAATTTACATTAAATATACTTTGTGGAGATTTTTTGCTTTAAGTTGTGGCAAAATTTGTAGAAATATATCATGCAATAATGATGATGAATTTATGACATTTAAAAAGAATGACTAAAAATATAAACCAAATCAAAACATGTAAATGGCTAAAATACTATTATGTAGTTCAGCTATTAGATTATATAATTTTTTAAATTTCACTGAGATTTTTAAGATTTTTTATAATTCATCTAATTAATGGGAATTTTTGGGTGGTTCATTTGGAAGAAGAGAACATGGTACTTAAAGGCCATCACTTTCCTCAAAGACCAAGGGATAAAATATTGTTGGAAGGAGCATCATTGTGAAAAAGGACAAAAGGTTTTGGCCCTCTTTTTTATTATTTTTTCATTTAGTTTTTATTGGCGTCAGCAATATAAATACATTTTCTCCGATTTGTTAATTAATTGAACATTAGCCATATTTCATCCATTTGCTCACGTCCTGATCCAGCCATGTATTAAATATCGTGTTTTTAAACAGTGTGAAATGAAATTAATTAATGAAAATGCATTTGCATACATGTAAATATTTTCTTTAGTTTTAAAATTTGAATTATTTGGTTACTACATTTATTGATTTATTTATTATTTATTATAAAAAATGCATTTCCATAGACAAAAAATCAAAATATAAACAATTCGTATTTTAGGCAAATAATGTACAATTAACCGCATAAAGCTTACATACTTTTTTTTATTCTTTTCATTTACGTTTTTTCTTAATATAATTAAAAAGAATTCGATTAACCATGCTTATCATAAGTAGTGATTATGGTATGTGAGTCATGGGGAGGGGGGATTTTTAATTTCTAGTTTTAAAATTCAAATTAAAGCCAGAAAATCATTCTCCTTATTATAAAGCAAAAATGCTAGTCTCGTTGCAAAGCGTCCAAGAGTTCCAAAAAAAAAAAATGCATGTCAATGGAAAAATTGGGAAATTCTTTAATTATTAATTTTTTATGAACTTAATAGTATAAGAAAGTATTATATTCCTATTAAAAATCATTGAATTGAATCAAACAAAAAAATCGACACATAATTAAATAAATTTAATAAAAAAGTTAAATTAAATTCATATATGATGGGGATTGAATTTAAAAATTTAATATTATCAGATTTATAAAATATTATAATGTTGATAATGAAAAAATAAAAAGTGATAAAGTTAAAGATTTATAAGGTGAATTAAATTTGTCATTTATATCTTTTAGTTTATATTTGCATCATTAATTTGCTTTATGTTACATAACATACATTTTTGCTATTCTCAAAAGATATATAAAGTAGCAAAAGATGATTTTAAAAAATATATTTTTTATAAATAAAATAAGATAATATCCTCAATAAAATATTTCTTGAGACCCTACCTAAATATTGGAGGCATTCTCAATAATTATTCCTTATGAAAAAATATTATCTTTGATTTTAAAGATTATCATGAAAATACCCAAGTGAAAAACATTTTTCTAAATTTTACCAAGATATTAAGGAATTCAAAATGAAAAATTTTCATTTTATTTCTAAATAAAGCGATTCTAAAAAGGATGGAAAAAAAGGGGTTTTATGATAATAAATGGGATTCAAGAAATTATTTTTTAAATTTAAAATTAATGTCATTTTTTATCAATAATAAAAGATAACATGTTATTAATTAGTATCGTTTTTTAATGGGTACTATGAGATGTTAATCTTTCTTCACATGCAATTGTACTCTTAAACCTAAATGTGTTTTTGCACACCAAAAAAATATTTTTTTAATAAGTTTTAATTAAATTAGATGTCATAACATCTAGATTCGATGATCTATCGCTAGACATTGACTTAAGGAGTTGCCACCAATCTTTTTTATCTAGGTGTGATTGGCCACTTAAGGAATCTATCCTTTCAGGGAACACCTGAGTTTAAGGGTCCCTAAAAGAATAGGTTCAGGTCTACTAACTAGAATAGGATTCGGGAGTTTGGTTACGTGTGAGGAAGGTTATAACACCCTCACAATGCCCATCAAAAGATGGTACTAACTTAATTTTGTGTTATCCAATAAGCCTTAAAAATTTACCAAGTAATTAATTAGTGGAAATTATTCTCAATTGACTCTAATACTTTTAGTAGAAAATTAAGAAAATCCCTTCACCTCAAGAGTATGCAAGAAAACTACTGTTTCACTTGCAAAAGCTCCATCATCGGATTATTTAACATTAAAGAAAATTCAAGAAAATAGAAAAAAAAAATTGATTGCTTTTGTACA